>NC_135502.1:1720000-1970000 GCF_052857255.1 Amblyomma americanum | reverse complement strand
CTTCGGAGAACGGGTGACTGCACTTGAAGGTCATTATATATCCTCTTGCACTGTAGCGATTACAATGACATCGACTGTGAGTGAGTGCATGACCTGGACGCAATGTTTAAAGTCGGGGCTGAACAGGGGCTTGACAGGGAGATTTTAGAGGCTGCTAAAGTACTGTGGACGGGCAATGACTTCTACATAGGTACACCACCAGTTTTGCTACTTGACAAAAAATTCTCCTCCAACACAGCCTCAGCGTTCGACTTAAGAGCGTTAGCTACGGGAGCTTCAAGTGTGTACATCGGTGTGCTCAGAAACGTGGAGAAAACCAAATACAAACATTTGCGGATGGTTCCTTTTCAGAAACACCCTTCTAAGACATAAGCAGCGCCATCTACCTCATGAATTTTGCACTACTATTGCGATTCACAGCCACCTTCGCTATATGCGGTATATGTCCTCCTTATATCGATTATATATATATCTCGTTATATCGGTATATTTCCTTGTTGTGATACACACGAATCAATGTGTGCATAACAACACGACGAATCGTTTGACACCATCCGGAACCCCTGAGACAAACGGTTCGGCCGTAAAAGCCGTCTGAAGGTCCTCGGAATGCACGATTTGGTGGCGAAAAGGTCGCCGTTGCTAATCCCACACATATTTCGGGCTTCATCTCAATTAGCAATTCTATCCTCAGGATTATCCCAAGTTATTTTGCAGCCCTTCGAACATTCTGCGTCGTACGGTGGCTCCCAAATTTTATGCAAATTCTGGTCCCGGGGGGAGGGGGGGGGTACCACTTTGATGGCCGCTATATACTATATACTATGCTATGCTATATACTGTATAATGCTATGTGATATGGTGTGGTCACGTGGTAACTGTTTTGGTCAATTTGACCTTCATTGCAGACACTGAGAGTTTATGACAAACGTTAGTAGAAAGGTCTAATGCTCTTAAAGAAAGGCAGGTCTGCATAAGGTTTTTTTTTTTTTGTTCCGCATTCTCATGCTGTGTTCGCCATTTCAAGCACTGTACACTCGTCGCAGCGTTTCGCCGGTCTTGCGTCCGTCCTTTCGGTGTTATTTTAAGAATCCACCGTTATCATGTCTAGTTTTTATGGCTTTTACGTCACGTGCTTAGGCGCGAACGCTCATCGAAAGCGCAGGTCATTCAAGTTGTTAGTTGTGCTCGTGTTGGTCCTCTATTTTTTTCTTACTGTCATGCCCTGTGTGCTGTATCACATGATGAACACAGAGCTTTCTAGTTTGTGGTAATCTGCGACGTCTATAGCCGCCAGTGACAGCATTTCTCCTGGAGAGAGTCCAAGGCACACGAAAGATTCCTCGTCCCTGCTATCTTTAATTGTGAAAGAAAAAAAGAACGGTGGTGCGAATTGTCTCTCCAGGCAGTTCATTACAAGATTACTTTATGTCCTTTCACTCTCATGTTCTCTTTGCTAGAAACGCCTCAGAGTCAGAAGAAGAAGCCGGTGTCGGTATATTTCCCCTGCCCTCGAGTGGTCATTCTCACTCCGCCTCCCCGACTGCTCCCCCATTTATTTGGCCAAATCTTTAGCAGTTCTCCCTGCTTTACCTAAGTTAAACAACTTTTTTTCCTGGGTAATATGAGCAATTCGGTAACTGGGTAATTGAAACTGGGAGGAATCAAGACAGACAAGGTTATGACGGATTCATCATCCTTGTGTTTCTCTCTAACTGCGTCACGGAGTCACAGGCACTCCGCCTACTCATATTTTTGGTGCCATTTACGTGTGTTCACTACGGCTGGCTTGGGTGTCTTTGCAGAGAGGAATTCCCTTAGACGAGGTGGCAGATACCGTGGCGAAGGCATCTTTTCAAGACCCAGTCATGTATCTCAGCAGCCACCATTTCGCAAGTATATATACTACTAAAAGAATTTGCAGCCACAGCGCCTATATCCTGTCCCGACTACCAGCAAATTCTGTCCCCCCTGGTGCAGGATCGCGGAATGTTGAGGATTCACGCGTCTGTGTTGTCGCATTACAGTTCTATCGCCACAGGACTGGCGTGGCGTTCTCCCCATTGTGCCCGTTCTGTGCTGGACCCGAAACGACAGATCATTTCTTGTTGTCCTGCCGCCGCTTCTCCTCTTTACGTGGATGCGTGCTCGAACACACGTTTCGACAGCCCGTTCTGACTTTGTCCGCTGGGACTATTCTTTCTCTTTGTGCCCTTGGGCACAGCAACAGGAATGTGCTCTTTGCCATTCAAAGCTTCCCTTTAGACATGAAACGGCTCCCATATTAAAATCTTTCTGAATTCCACCATCTGGCTGGCTGACCATCCGTGTACTTGGTAGAAAATAACATATGATTTGATTTGATGGATGTTTTAAATTAATCTGGAATCAAACGATCCAAAACTCAGCGCGCGTAAAGCCTTATTTCCAATTTTCCTTCACCCATCTCACAGGAACCGATTTGTTCTTAATTTTAATCACCCAGTCTGTACTTCTTTATTATTTGAAAAACGTTTTTGAGTGCCTGCCAGTCAACGCCTGTGTACTGGCCAATCCCCCACAGTGGGCACGCGCCATTTACTCCTTGACGACGACAACAATAACAACAATTCCCGCGTGCAAGCGAAGAAGAAGAGACAAGGATCTATCCGCGCAGCGTTAGGCCAGCTCACTTAGAGCGGACTCCGAGATGGCAGACACGGCTTCTGGACCCTCGAAGGAACCCGAGACAAGCGTCTCCCATATTTCTGTTCAGAGAGGAACACAAGGCGGCAAGCAGAAGTCTCGCCACTCAAAGAAAAGAAGCAAGAGGTCCAGGGAAAACTCGGCAATGCGTAGCGGGAAGGAAGAGTCCGAGATGAAAACCAGCACGGATGTCTCACCAGCCTCATCTCTCCTCAAGCGGTGGCCGAAGGAAGAGCCCAAAGCCGCGGATATGGGCGCGAAGGAGCCTGAGGAGGATGCTGCGATTCCAGTCCGCAATGTTCTACCATGTCAATCAGCCATCGCCTCCAGTGGTGCAGCAATGATCGACGAGAAGCGCGACAGTGCAGCGGTCGGAGCTGTGGCTTTGACGGTAGCAACTAGCGACGCAACAGCGTCTGCGAGCCGGCAGCAAGACATGGTCCAGGAGCCCAAAGAACGCAAGGAAGAAAAGGTGAGCATCTTCAGGATTGGGCACGTTAATAAAGGAGGGGCACGTCATTTACTCTAAGAAACGACCGGCCTTTCGCCATCTCGCGTGCAGTTTATTGAAAAAAACGTTCTTCATGAAATGCCCTTTAAGGGCCTTACCGTGGTCACGCCGGTCCTGGTGATAATCGTGCGGAGAAAAGACAGCGACAGTTATTCACTCCTCTGACGGCCAAAAGAACTTTCCCACTGAAGCTGAAATAGGCGGTTCTTCCCGGATCAGATGACTACGCAGTGACGATTATCGAGAATGTTCACACAAGCTCAACCCAGAATCTCATATTTTAACAGTGCAATTGACGCGGCAATGTTCGGTGACATGTTAAGATTACTACTACTCTGACATCGTGTACCGCCGAAGAAGCCCTCCATAACGTTGACGTCGTAAATAAAGGGTGAGCGACAGGTTACTGAGGATGTGCAATCATTTACACCGTATAATTTTCAATGGTTAATTGCCCTGAATTCTGTGGGAACAATTGTTTTACTGCGATAACAGTACCAGTAACAATTAGCAAAAATGCCGGTGTTGTCGCCTGTACGAAAGCTCGGTATTCAAAGCCGCCGCCACTATCGATCCACCTTCCCACACCACAACCGTCCACCTTCACCGCCATCCGCCACGCACTCACCCAACCCTCCCCTCCAGAAGCTCACAGACTTTCACTCTCCACTAGAAGTCCATGCAGCAGCGCAACGATACGTGGAAATTGAATTCAAGGACGAAGTGGGGAGTTGCCCTCTAGAAACACCTCCCCACTCTACCTGCCTACACTTAGACCGTATCCATTGAAAGCTGTATGAAATGTATAGCTACAAATTCTAATTGGCGTCTTGACGCTTTGCAAACCGTACCGTTTATGCCGAGAAGCTAACAAGGAAGTTTAACAGCACAATAATTTAGCGGAGCAACAAGTTCCAATCCAGCTATACCTTCTGCTTGACTCCAGTGTGCTTTCGGCACACACACTGACACGTTTCGTCTAAGTTTGCTTCGTGAAACGGCGCCATTTGTGGAAAAGTTTACATGGGTTGAAAGTTTTTATTTTTGATTTTCGGTAGTTTGGTTCACAGTCTTCGTCCAGACGTTGCATCATATGACTCACCTTCTGCGGGATTCCGAACATTATGTGTGTTTGGCAGTAAGTCGAGGCGCCATTCCCATGTCAGCTAATACTTTCCTGGAGAACTGCAAGATACTTTTTTATTTATTTCAGCTTAACAGTAGCAAACGTTTTCTTCTCCAGGATTGGCTGGCCCGTCTCCCGTGCACAGCGGACGCCGGCAAGACGATCGTTCTGCTGGCGGGCCTGATCGCCGTGCTTGTCGTCATGCACCTCGGGCCCCATGCCCCCCTCGAGAAGGCCTACGTCACATGTGCGACCGACGGCTGCGCCCTGTACGCGCACAGGCTGGCGGAGTCGCTTAACGCGTCGGCCGCTGACCCGTGCCAGAACTTCACGCTTTTCGTGTGCGACGGCTGGCGTCGCAACAACGCCTACAGCGTGCGCCAGAATCTAACGGTGGCCGCACTCTGGGCGCTGTCCCAACTGGCGCACAGAGTTCACCCGCCGAACAAGGGGCAGACGGCTGCCCAGAGAGGTGCCGCTTTCTATCGGAGCTGCGACGCGGTCCTCAGAAATGACCGGGACGAACTGCCCGTCGTCAAGAAGCTGCTCGCCGAGGCAAAGATAGACTGGCCACGACGCCCCGAGCAGCCGGACGTGTTGCACACGCTTTTTTACACATCTGTAAGGCTTCGGTGGAGTCCGTTTTTTAACATCGAGATCGATACGACGACGAGCTACGCAACCGAGGTCTTCTTGATGCCGTTCGAAGATTTCCAGCTAGTCGAGCGCAAGTACGTTTCCATGGAGAAATCGGGGGTCGCCGAGAGGCGCAGGTATTTCGACATCTTGTGCGACGAGTTCGGGGCATCGCAGGCTGACCAGACGGTAGTGAGCTTCGAGGAAGTCGAGGACGTCACGCAGCGCATGCTGGTCCCGCTTCTGGAATCTCTTCCCAACGAGCGAAAAGCGGAGACCATCAGCACCGCGTGGCTGCACCGACCGGGAGCTCAGCCGAGTAAGGCGCGCTGGCAATCAGCGCTCGCCTCTTACGGCGTGCCCAACGAGACGGTCATTTACGAGACGGAGGTGCTGCCGTTTGTGACGCAGTTTTTTGGCCTCTGGGAACGATACGGCGAGGCCATGACCGAGATCCTCGTGTCTTGGTGCACTGTACAAGTTGCCGCGTTGTACGCAAACCAGAGGCTCATCTCCAACTACTACGGCACCCGCGACGCGGCACTCTTTCACCAGGGCGCATTCTGCCTCAGCAAGGCGTACCTCGTGGCGGGTTTCTCGGTGTTCGACCCGGAGGGCAGCGGACACACGGGCTCGTACACGGGCGATAAGGTCGCCAACATCGCGTTCTTCGTTCGACGCTCTTTCCTCGGGAGACTGGAGGGGTGGAAGCACTTCGAACCACAGAGAGCTGTCGTGGCAGACTGGGATTCACTGTCCGTCGTGTTCAGCGCTGCCGACGGGCACGGCGCGAAGGTGGTCACAGATAATCGTTCTTACCCGGACATGGGCGACTCATTGGCGGAGAACTGGCGAGACGCAGCAGTGCCGCTCCGTGTCATGCGACACGACGCGGCGTACGTCGCGCTCAAGTCCTCGCAGTATCATGTTGTGCTCAAGCACGACATTGTCTTGCTTCCATTCGCCACCGCCTTGCCGCAGTACCATCCAAACGCCACGGAGGCGGTGAACTACGCTGGCCTCGGCAAGGAAGTAGCTTTAGCCCTAAGCCAGTCGTTTCTCGATACCTACATACTTTTCGAGCCCGCAAAAACTGCCATAGAGACAGTGTCCTCTTGCATGGGCACGCTTCACGGGGCTTCTCTCTCCAACAACCTCGAAGTTTTGGCCCTTGGTGCTGTCTTTGACGCCTACAAGAATATCACCGGCGACGAAGACATCAGGCTAGTTGGGCTCGAACAATACTCTGCGTCCCAGATTTTCTTCATTGCATCCTGCTACGCTAAGTGTGCTGGGACTTTCAGCAGAGAGTTCGAAGACTGCAATGGCGCCCTGAGGCATTTCGAGGCCTTCTCTCATGCCTTCGGGTGCCCACGAAACTCGCATATGAACTCTGCGCGTCGCTGCCATCTTTTCTAAACGCAGCTCTGCAGCTTTTCCAGCGCTTGCAAAATTTTGAAGAGGGACATAGTAATTGCGATTACCATGTGTGACAATTTTGTTCTGTTTAACGACTTGTTCGGTCGGCCAACTCAAGAGCCCGAGGGGAACGTTTTTCTTATGGCACGAAATACGTGTGACGGCCTTAAGGGTGCAGAAATTTAGTGCATTCAACACGGCATCGGCAGGCCAGCTTCGCACCACAGACGCGAAGCTGGGTTTGCACATGCTAAATAGTGAATGGACCGAAGTTTTGCTTAGAGCGTTCTTTGTATATTTTTCGAAGCAAAAGTTTTTGGTATCGCCATCACTGCTGCATGCACTTATTGTATTAGGTGGCAGCATGAAAACATGCTCATTTTATTCTTCTCGCAGCCTTCAGTTACACCCTTTTCATAAATAAAGACTTCGCCACACGTCGACTAATCGGGCCTTATTGCCTGATTATCTGCAAGACTTGATGATCGCAGTTTAAACTAATTTTTCATCCTAAAGAATCTTGTTTCCTTTCGAGCATCTGAGAAATTTCACAAGGAAAATAATCTTACCATGCCCTCGAGAAATTCAGTAGTCTGACCATGCTTGCACGAAATACGAGAAGGCATCAGTTCATAGGTTGACCGGCTAGAGAAATGTGGCCTTCCGCTCTTCTGATTTCTGGTATTTCAAAGGACCCACCTAAATGAAATTTGTAGGCCATCTAGTTAAGCGAAACCCAAAAGAAGCCTGGAGAACCGCAGCCAAAAATTATATTCTGAGTGTCGTCTCAAGAAGGCTGCGATCCATGCTGATATTAACACAATTTTCTCCACGCGGAACCGCCTTGGTTGTCTGTGGAGAAACGTCGGTCTGTTGGAGAGTTCGCCAGCTTCTTCGTCATCGCGCACCAGTTGGTGGTTCCTGCCCTACCTGCCTTAGCTGCTCTCTGTAAATGAAATAGAGTAATCTGCCTTCCCAGTTCATTCCTCGGTTTCGAGCAGTCGGCGCCGTCTGCAGTACAGACCTTATCATCGCGCCTAGGTGTTTTCTAACCATAATATCCAACGGAAGCAAGGCTTAAAGTTCGGTAATTTGCAGTGAGCGGAAAACAGTGCCGTTGTGCCATGAGTGACCTGGCGCCGGATTTCATGGGGGGCGGGATGGGAGAAAAAACTGAGAACGGAGATTTCGGGCAGCATTAAGAGAACCAGGCGGTCTACTCGACCTGCCTCTGAGCCGGTGTCGCGACCGCATGCTAAACTTCGTCCCTAAAACAAGACCAGCCAGTTGCATAGATGACAAAATTTGCCTAGACACCTATTAGTGACTTGTTTGGCCGGATTCCTCCTGACGAGGACACTGAAAAATAATTTGTCCCCTAATCTGTTTAAGGCAGTTGAGCGCAAATATAAGGCGAACCAGTGAGCATGAACCCGTAGTGTGATAGTATTGCTCTGACTGTCGGAGGATTTTGATTGAATTCTTATGAAGGACTGTCCACTGAAGGATTGTAAGCAGTTATGCATGTAACGCCCCATTCTGCTCCCTAACAAGCGAAGGTCATTATCGGAAACATGCCACATTAAATTATAGGCAGAGTAGTGATGCGATAAGAAATGGACGTATACCGCACGGAAGTACTACCCCGTAAGAATTCTCCAGTCGTATTAGATGAAATCTGTCCGGTAAAATTTCTGTAGATGGCTCGCACTGCCTTCTCATACATTCCTATCGGGCATATGCATCGTGATATGGGCGTATGAGGCAGCAAAGATGAGAAGCTAAATTAGGCAGTAAAATTAAGCCGCCCAACTAATCACTGAAACTCGGCACGCTGACGAACAAAAGGATGCACACCTGCTTTGTTTTTGGACAATATGAGATACATTACCTTGTGTTTTGTGCTGCCACTTGTGACTGGGTGGTTTTAAGTAATACACATACAGTGCGTTCGACGTATCTCAAAATAGCTGGACAGAGCGAAATACAGGGTCGACTTGGCGAAGCACTGTCTCAGTGGAAAGCACAGACAAACAAACAAGCAAAACAAACAAAAATAAGAAACAAGAACAGCGGCAGGTGTATATTTGTACACTGGACGCTTAAGGGCTCTCGGTCGTCGGCTTCATTTATCCAGAAACCTCAGCTCTGCGGGACTATTATATGAGACTATTTGTGGATCAATAGCCTTGAGCAGCAAGAAGCTTTGGTTATTCACTCGACTAGTGAGATCAGGTTTAGAAGAGGGTTTTGAGGTGTTGCAGCGTCAACACATGCTCCGTCCTTCCTGCGTGCATCAGAGACACTAAGCATTTCAGACCGGAAGTCAACCGGTGCTTGACATATAGTGCAGAGCACTATATCCTGTTTTCTCTGTGGTGCGTTTCTTTTCGTCCGCGTACGCGTTTCTTCTGCGTACGCTGTGGGGAAATTTAGCATGTCTGCTTCAGTTCAGCCGTGACCTGTTGTAACGGTTGAGTTAGCGGTCGAGTGGCTATATGCTAACCCAATCGCTTTCATTTTGTAACAAGAGCTGCACTACGCTAGTCACAGCCGCGTTTCGCGTGGTCAGCCGGAGCCAGAACTGCGCATGCGCCGTTACCATGGCAGCCAGCTGCGCCCTTCCACAAGTGTTCGCCGCTTCGCCACGCCGGTCTCCCGTATGCTCCGATGCGGGACAGCTGCGTCCTTTCCTTTCGTCGAACACGTTCCCTTTCCTTATAACACCAGTGGTTAGGGCGCTCGGCTGCTGGCCCGGAGTACCCGGGCTCGAACCCGACCGCGGCGGCTGAGTTTCGATGGAGGTGGTGCGCAAAGGCGCCCGTGTGCTAAGCATCGAGCTGACACCACTACATACCAAGGCACAAAAACCTAAACGCGTCGCTCAGGCAATACCAGTCACGCCACTACCTTAGAATATGCATCCTACTCACCACGAGGGGTGAAGGAAAGCTAGGGGGAAAGCTCTGCGCAAAAATGTACAGGCAACATGGACAAGCGGCATATGTAGATGTCGCAGAATACCCACAGAAACAAGCGTTCGCACTAGCGGCGGTGAACACGCAGGGCAGACTGATAGTCTCCGACACTACTAAAACGAGATCCTCAGAAACGGCAGAAGAGGCGGCTGTCGCCATTGCCGTCATTAACACGAACGCTGTTACTATATTAAGCGACTCTAAATTTGCCATACGCCATTATGCGAGGGGAAACATTTTTCAGGCAGCAATGAGAATATTGGATCAACCAAAAAAACTTAGAGCAATTGAGTTGATATGGGTACCGACTCACTCGGGGAACCCTGGTAACAAAGCGGCACACATCAAAGCTCGAGTATTCGTCAGCCGAGCAGGGGACGCGGTAGTTAAGTGTGAGTTTCTCGAAGGACGGTCTAGCATCATATCACGAGATTACTGATCCTTTTAATCTAGAAAGAAGCATCTTCCCCCTCCAGAAAAGCCTTAGATAAGGAGCAGGAGACCACCTGGAGGCGACCCCAGACGCGATCCTTAATGTCTTCTTACTTACGATCAAAATTCTATCTCGGTGATTACGACCCGGAGTGTACACTATGTGGCAACATAGCCACTTGCGTTCACATATTGTGGAACTGTTAAGTGGAGCCGCCACCGGAATCTCTAATACAAGTTCCTACTCTCGAGCAATGGGCGGCCGCGTTGACCAGCTCAGACCCGGGCGTTCATGTCCGGGCCATAGAATGGGCTACTCAGGTCGCTGTCAACCGTGCACTCATAGCCGCCTAGCAGGATCATCTGCATTTTGCCTCCTGACGAAATAAATGTTTTGCAATCCACGTTTATGCCCCACAGGGGGTTACCGGTAGAATACAGCTGTCATGTACTCCTGAGGGATATTGGCAAACTGTCATTCATGGTCTCAGAGAACCAGCCAGATGTGCTCCACCTCCTTCTTATTCTTTTAGTTATTTTGCCCTCGTGATACGGATCCGCGGCAACTGCCTGCCATAAGTGGACGTATTCCGTATCACTGCCAGCACCTCGCTTCCAATCGTAAACTGCTGTTTACTTCCGAGACTGTTGAACAATAATTTGGTGTTCTGCATATTATTTTTTAGACCCATCGCTCTGCTCTGCGGTCTAACTCATTGATCATGCTTTGCAGTTCATCTCCTGAGTGACTTAACAAGGCAATGCCATCAGCGAATCGCAGATTACTAAGGTATTCTCCATTAACTCTTATCCTCAACTGTTCCAAATCCAGGCCTCCGAATACCTCCTGTAAACAGGCAGTCAACATCATTGGCGAGATCACTATAATTAGTTGATTTTTATGGGCTTAAGGCACGAGGCTATCAAAGGCTCTGGATTTGTTCGTAATAACCCAGCGAAATTTGTTCAGTTTTGGCCACCATGGCAAGTGAAATTAACCCCTGTACTTTTTCATAATTACGCACGACTCAAATTTTCAGCCGCTTAACGTGGCGCCATCTCTAGTTTTTTTTTTTTTTAGAGATCTCAACTTATTCGTCTGCTCGGCTGACAAACTCTGACAAAAAAAATAGGGGCTCGTTACGACATACATGACGGAAGCGAACAGTCACCTAAAGCAAGAAGCATAGGGGATGATTTTTTAATTTTTTGAAACGTGTAGATTTATAGGGTAATTGTTTAAACCTAATTGATTTAAAAGCAGTAGAAAGAACAACCACATGCCACTGGTGGCATCCGAACCCATGACTTCCGAATTTCGCGTCCGGTGCTCTAGCAACTGAGTTACGACGACGGCTCTGCATCTTCTGCTTTCGAGGGCATTTATACGTATAGTTTAACCTAATCTTGAGAGTGTTCACCAGCGCCACCCTCGTCCATAGCGGCGGGCGTAGTACGTCCTGTATTACCGCGAGTGTCACGTGAAACGCGATCGAACGGTGAGGGCGGCAGCAGTGAGATGGCCTTCTTATGCTACCCATGACATTAATACTGCCAGAATTAAGGCCCTCGTTAGCTATTCAGCAGACAATGGAAGAGAAAAGAGGGGCTCGCTATGGCTGAAGCCAACAGTCACCGAAACCAAGGAGCACAGGAGCAAAAAACAAAAACAAGAACGAAAAGAAACATCCTCTATGCTCCTTGGTTTCGGTGACTGTTGGCTTCCTTCATGCAAACTCTGTGAGAGATGCATTGAAGCCATACTAATTCCCGAGGAATAAACATGGTAACTAACCGCGCATAAAGAGACTAGTTGCAGGCTTAGCTCAGATAAGCGACGGCGCTCACACGAAAGCAGAATTTGTAATCTGCCCAAAAGTTTCCAATGCCGAAGGAAAGCTAGTAGAAGTGCACAGGTGACATGGACGTGACATGAATTGCTATGGTTATCGTTGGAACGGAAGACGAGGTTGCCACCGCAAGTAGCCTGACGAGCTTTTGATGGAAGTCGGATGCTGGGCTGTTGGGATACGCTCCGCTATTCCGAGGGTGGCAAGAGAAGCAGCGTGAAGGCAGCGAGAGAACGCTGTGCCATGCGGGAAGAAACACAGGCTCATCATCCTCCGCATGGCCTGAGCCACGACGAGGAGGCATACCTTTTTGTTCGCGCGTCTGTTTTGTTTTCTCCCGCACAGCGTCTGCAGCTCGGAGCCGTTGCGCGCTATTTATCATTGCTTTCTGTGGGGCTTCTTCGCAGTGCCACGCATCAGATGAAACCTGCGATAGCGGATGTTTTAGAACCTCGGCTGGCCTTCGCATGCAGCCCCGCTGCCCTTGATGATCCTCCGACTGCTGCTCGCTCCACCTTTTGACATCTTCCAGTCCAGCCTTTACTCAGAATTCGCTTGTTCCGTCACAACCTTCAGCTTAGCTGACTGATCCCTCCAATCGAAATGGATTCAAGAAGGCACCTACTTGGCGTCCTGTGTCCCAACAGCCTCTGCTGCTGCTCACACCCGCAGCGCACGTGAGGAAGGAAAGGGAATCAGTAGAGGCAGATCGTGGTTCCTGAAACACAACCACGCCTTTTTGTCCTCACAATACCCCTCTCACTTCCTCTCACTGGGCCGACAACACTCTATACCACTCCTATTTTCCCGCACGGTTGATGGCTTCTGTTGGTGCCAACAACGAATAACCGGAACCATTGTTGCTGTGAAGCGAACAGCCTCAGTGGGGTTTTGATCGCGCTACTAGTATCACTTTGTCGCCAAATAAAGAAAAAAATAAGTAATCAATTCACTGATTGATGGACTAGTTCATTTAGTGCTCAAAAATCTTCCTTCAGCAAGCTCGGTGCAAATTGGGTAGAATTTGTCAAGGACCTTACCCAGCATTTGCAAGATAAGGTGGCTGCAGGTGCTATCCGCTAAATTTCTGCTCTTCGTGTTTACCAACGATTATCCAGGAGTGCTGTAGTCTGAAATCGCCGCATTTTCTAAGAGCGAGCACTTAGCCATTTTTGCTATTATGCTACACAGATATCAGTCTTGCCGCTCCCTTGCGGTCAGTCACTGAGTCGTTGTCCGTTGCACCCTATGACGCCAAAAGATTAATTGCATTCACGGTTGCATAGGATAATCCCGACTATGACCAAATTTAATAGTGAATGAGTTTAGGCCGCTACTGCTAGGTTGTCGGGAAGCTCTTCTGGTGCGTTCAGCTAATTAATTTTTTCTGTACAACGTTTTAATCTCCACTCGTTCTGAAGAGCTGCCTCAACTCACACTGGATGGCACTCTCCATCGTCTGTTAGGCCAGAAACTGTGTTTCTTGTGGCAGTGCACTGAAAAAGAGCATCGCAAAATATCGTCACTTGTGAAAGCGCTGAAGGCATGCGCCTGTGATTGGCGCCACGTCCTCGCAATAAAGAGTACAAGTTTGCTCCTGAAATAAAAGGAACCCATTGGAAGAGACGCAAGGGTTGCACAACATAATGTGGCACTCTGCAAATGTTCGGTCGTTATGAGAGCCGCGGCTCGGCTTCATGCTGGTGATACGCGCAGAAATGCGGTTATCACTTTGCCACAGATAAACAAACAAGAAAGTCAGAGATTTCTTTGATAAGATCTGGCTTCCAGGCAAATGCTGCTAACAAAAAAAAATTGACTCGTTAAAAGTGCAATGAATTTCATGAGTGTGCAGAAGCGCGTGGGTCGCATGTTGTGCAAGACACGCGTCTGTGGCCCATGTGGTAGCTTTATGTAGGGGTTTATGAATGTTGTTGAAAGCTTGTGCTCGTTGTGTCGCCTTCTCGTCTCGTGCTCCCGTCTACGGTCCGCGCTGCTGCTCGAGGATTAAAAACTAACAAGCCCATTCTGTCGCGCCAGCCTTGGCGCGTGAACTGTCACTGGTTTTCCGCCAGATAGGGAAGGGAAGCGAGCCGCTTTGCGAGCTGTCAGTAACTGTGGAGGCCTCGCAGCCTCCGGATTTGTGGCATTAGACGACCGGACAGAGACATCAACTGCCCCGGCACGCACGCACAGAGCAAAACTGGCGAAAAAGAGGAGTCGCCTTACTGTGTTTACTCGCATATAATGAAGGCACTATCTTCTCCCAAAGTTTCGAAAGATTGGGGTGCGCGTTCATCACACGGGGCAAAATATTAAGGAAAAGTTGTAAGCGCAAAATTCGAGTCACAAAGTAGGCTGCTACAACAAGTGCTTCAATCGGTGTGACTAAACTTGTAAATTAAACAAAGCGCTCTCTTCAGCTTGGTTTTCGAGTTAGCATTGTCAAGTATTTCTATCTTCAACCCGCACGTATGACTCTCGCTGTGGTCCATAACGTTATCCAAAGCAAGCCTAACTAGAGTTGACTGCAGGCGTGCTCCCTCTACTGAGCGCGAAGCCCAACTGCACCAAGTTCCTACGATCCGTAATATGGCAAATCCAACAAAGGAGCCCCACGTGACCAAGAGTGGCTTCTAGTATAGTTCTAGGTTGACTCGCTCGCTCTCCGTCCTTCAAGGTGAGGCTGACGTTCGACAGATGGTGCTTTATAGTTTTGCGCAGCTCTTATTGACATTTAGATTAAGGGCGGTTGCCAGCATTCCCTACAATCTCCAACAAGCTGCGCGCTAAAAGAAACGAGTGCGTTTATTACACTAGGGAAAATACAAATCGGAGTTTTTGTAGCCAAAGCGCGGGGTGCTTCCATTAAACGGATACGTTAATTACGCGCGTCAATCCAGGGCAGAAAATTTATAATTATGCACAATCAAAATAGAAACCTAAGAAAGCTGCATTACAGGAAAAAAAAAAAAGCAGTCTCAAACCAACATGAGCCCCTAGCCGACGCAACAGGTTGGCTTTAAGTGTCTCATTATTGCGATGTTTTTTCGCGTGGCACACCTTATTCATGATATTCTCTTCCATTTAAACAGCATCCTGGTCTTATACAATGGGCTACACGTTCACTGCGTGACAGGCGAGCTTTTAAGAGAAGGCTAGTGAGGCACTCTGCTTCGAACACTGCTGACTGCATGAGACGCTTCGCAAAATCTAACAGCACGATGCTGAGCTGGCTCTTCATGAAGGCCTCATAATCACTGTAGGTAATCAGTCCCCGCTCTTGGTAGGTAATAAGAGACGCTTCACGCACTGTGGCGAGGAGCCCGCCTGCAAAGTACGAAGATAACGACTAAATCCGTTCCGAACGGGAAAGTCATCGAGCATCATCGCGAAGGGCTTACAGAAAGCTCAGATACCTCTTCCCAGTTGCTGAATTGTGTATCTTCATTGGACTTGGCTCCATCAGATCCTGTCGCCCCTGCCAGCGGACGGTAGGCAGTCTACCAAGGTGGGTGTGAATATCCAGACCTTAAAATGGCGCTTGCACGCTGCGTTCAACATATTTGTCACGACGCTCGAATGTTCTTTCTGCTTATGATCAAAGATCAGTTACAGGTTTGGCCAACAAGAATGTCGTGGGAATAAATAAAGATAGAGAGGTGAAAGGATAAATGCCACCTAATCTGTCATCCCTGGCACAAAATTTCGGGGATCGTGCCTGGCCACCTTTGGAATAGCATATAAAACCCACCGCGTTAAAAGCTGCTTTATGGCGTGCCACTGAGGACGTTTTTATGCCAGTAATCATTGTCAGCCGGCCTAGGATTGCAATCAAAGAAAGGATCGGACAGTCATGATAGAAGCCCTCTATTTAAATTTAAGATGCCTTGTTTCAGCCCACCGACACGTGGCGGTGGTCGTGTGACATCGCTTTTTCTTTCATCCGAGTTTTTCGTGTGGTTTCGAGCTCCGCCTTAAGCATTATTTAAGCCGCAGAAAAATATTGGTAACTTCTGCACCAAATGATATGTGTGTTTACGCCAGCCACATTAAATCTCATCAGTGCTCGTGCTCTTAGTCATGACTAACAAGCAGTGTGAGTTGCTGTATGCCAGGTAAGTCCCTGAGCTATCTTCCACCTTTCGGCCTAAAGGAAAAGAAGGGTTTTTTTTTTCAGCGCTGTAGGCTGTCATAAATATGGACACGTGTATATATGTTCATCTCAGATCTGTTTACGCGTAAAGCGTGCGGAATGCATGCGGACCTTCTAAGTAAGTGTAAAAGTTGCAATATATAGTATGCTATGGCTCACTGTCACCGCACCAAAGCAAAAAGTCATAACTAGTGTGGAAGGGTGACAACCTCAGCCGCCTTTTCCGCCATTTGTTAGCTGAGCACGACTGGATGTGTTTATCGCCCGTGCTGTCGTTGACTCTGCCGATGTAGATCGTAACGTACGACTACGGGGCCAGTGAATCATAACACACACCTCGACGTAAAGCTTTCATTTCGGGATTCCTTAAAAGTGTCTGTGGCTCAACAACGAGCACGCAAACATCAGTAGCATTTTTCACTTGCGCCAAGTCCTTCTTGCGCGCATAGACAGGCTGTGAGAGGCGACTCGTACATTCAAGTTTGAGAGAAAAACCAGTATCAGTTGCAGAGGTACGCACAATATCGGTCGTCAAAAAATGAACTGAAATCGGAATGTATCGACATGTTTCCAAATGATATTGCTGAAATAACGCTAACGGAACGTGCTTTCAGATGCAAACTGTGAAAAGTTCTTGTGATTTTTTTAAATGTGAAATAAGACCTGGTGCGTTATTTATTGCGGCTATTATTAAAGCGAAAGCTTTACTAGGCTATGTTGACAAGGTCGTGTCCGCAAAAATGTGTCCGCAGCAGTTGTGGGGAACTCAGAAGAGGTAGCGTCAAACGAGTTGTTGCAATCGAAAGAGGATGATGTGAGGATGCTGCGCAAACGAAAATTTCGGAAATCAGATGAATAGTTACTTAACTAGAGCCAAACATGAGCAAAAAGTTGGCAGGGCCAGAGCAAAATTGGCGCCAAATTTTAAAACGCTGGAAGTGGAGGACCACGTGCCCGGAAGTGTGGGCGGACCCAATAGGTGGCGCCAAATTTGAACACCCGAAACGAATACTGAAAGGCCCCATGATGAGGGAAATAAAGTTAATTCATTCACTCATGAAGCGAGGGAAAATGCGCAGTTAATCGAAATCCAATCAATTAATTAATGATTACTGAAAAGTGTTAAGCGTGAATTAAGGTGAAATAATGGTGAATGAATGATGAATGAAGGGTGAATCAAGGGGAATTAATGGTGTAACGGTGCGGCGCGGAGCGATGCCACGCCAAACCTGAAATGAGTATACGGCCCCATCAGCGTCCCCATCAGCTCCTACGTCATTGACGGTTTGCTGAAGTGACGTCACGGTGATGTGAGACGCACGGAGCGTCTCACGTTAAACAGCACTTTATACAATTTCTTTTTTAAAAAAAGTTCGTACGTGCGGCGTACAAACTTGCGTGGCAACGCCGGGCCGTCATTGGTTGTGATGCGGCGCTGCCGCGTCGCCGCCGCGAAAATTTCCAACTTGCTCGAACCAGGCCGCTCCAGCCGCTGGAGCTTCCTCCGTCGTTTGAGAAAGGGTGTATTCGCCGCGGCGGCGGAATTCTCGAGCGGTTCGCTTGCATGTGAAACAGGCTTCACTCTCTCGCCGTTGCCGCGTGCAGATGCTGTGTTCGCGTGCTGAATTCCGTGATGCTTAATTGCGCGTTGTGTGGGCGTGTGGCATCATGCTTAAGCCATCTGCGCCATCGCATAGTGCAGCTTCAACGTCCAGACCTCATGCAAAGAGGGGCGAACAGAATCTAAGAGAAGAAAATAGAGGCGACGATCGAGTGCCGATCGAGGAGGCGTCAATGCTTTCGCATTACGCCAATGCGGCTTGCCGCAGTGATCTCGAATTTTTTATTATTATTCTTGTTTTTCGCCCCCCCCCCCCCCCCCCCAAGGCCAGAAGCAGTGAACACGGCCGTGGTTACTCAGTACACCGTGTTTATGTGCAGACACCTACTGTTACAAAGTCAGCTAAAAGGAAACGAAAGCGCCGACGACCTCTTTCTTCCTTTTCTTCTTTCACTATCTCCTTTATCCCTTCCTTCACGGCGCGGTTCAGATGTCCGCCGATATGTGAGACAGATACTGTGCCATTTCCTTCCCCAAAAACCAATTTTCAATTTTTGAACACTGTTTTAGTAACAGTAAATACGCGATTTGTTTTAGGATGTGCTGCAAAGGACGCTAAAGAAAGACAAATTCCTAAACTGTGCGATACTACGCGGCTACTCAACTTGAATACGAACCACATTACATGATTTTCCTCATTAGATTCTACAGCCTCCGGAAAACGCGCATGTTTGAAAGCAACGTTAAGCCGTTTTTTTTCATTCAGAAGTCATTTCAGCAGAATGATGATCCAGCTAAAGGACATTTATGAAGAAAGTAACTTGCCGCCGGACTGGTTTCTGCTGATGATGCGTTGTCTATCCTTGCTGCCTTTTTAGTTGTGTTTTCTGTCAAGCTAGTGCAGGAAAGCCACTGACTAAGCAGTATTTATAGTCTGTCTATGTACCCCCTTCCTGTACATAACCACGGGTAATAAATACCATGAGAGAAATAAAAAAATTAGCTGCGGTTCAACTACTGCTGAACATAGTTCGAGCGCGAAAGCTGTGGTGTATTGGGTAAGTAGACGCGGCTTGGCCTCTCACGCTGAGTGCATTCCGTACACCGGATAGGCAACGTGCCAACCGTGCCAGGTGGTGGTTAAATTAACGGTTGATCGCGAGAGGTTGGTCACCCAATGAACGCTGCGGCTTATTCCTGCAGTTGCGCGTGTATGCCACAACGTTGTCAGCGCTAATGCATGCAGCCCACATCTATCTCTCCAACTCAGAAACATCGCGCTTCGTCGTCGCAGTGAAAATATGATCGTGCTCATGCCAAGATCAAAAAAGGGTCATCGGGTTTCACGAAGAAAACCGACCGGTTGAAGGATGCTGTTGCCACCTCCTTTCTAAAACAATAATCATGGTGGGATTAACAGTCCTCCAATAGGGCTGTCGCTCAATCGCGTCTTCCATTATTTACAGCAGCTCTTTCTTAAGTATAGCCCAGACATTATTTTACTGCAGGAAACCTGGCTCTCTCATAATCCGTCCTCCGTGCGCTTTGAGCAGAACGCACAAACGGCAGGGGTGGGGACTTGTTAGCATTTATTCCATCAAAATTATTTCTCCGCGCGAATGTGTCCGAAAAAATTATGCCCCCGGATTGTGAGATCCTAGCAGTTGATATCCTTGCACCGCAGTGTGCCGCTCTAACTGTTGCGAATGTTTACTTACCCGCTGGCGTCCGTAGGACCGATTTCTTGGATGCTTTATTTTGCAATAACTCCAACGTGGTTTTTGTGGGAGACTTCAATTCGCATCATGCTCTATGGGGTTTCCGCACAGATGTCCGTGGGCAAGTGCTTTGTTCTTGGATGTCCGCAAATGATGTGCGCTGTTACAACAGCCGTGCTATAACTTTCGTGCTCGCTCATTCGCGTTCAGCTATTGATTTCACTGTCGCTCTTAATAGGGTTTGGGTATATTCGTGGCCGCCAGTTGACTAAGGTACATCGACTCACCACTATCCGATAACTTTCACTATAGAGTGCAGTCCCTTTAGGGGAACCGGTTGCACTAAAAAATTCGTGAACCCAGGCGCTTTCCTCTCCTGACCCCTCTGTTAGCTTGGATAGGGCCACCAGAGTTTTATCTTATCTGTTATAAGCCACTCAGCGTTCTGTGTTTAGGGTTCATTCAGCTGTGAAAAAAAAAAGATGCCTTCGTGCTAGTGGAATCACGAGTGCGAAATCACCTATCGTTGCCGCAAGGCCGCATGGAAGAGCCTAGCGCATAACCAGTCGTCGAGCAATTGAATAAATTACAAATTCTTTGCGGCATCGTTTACAAGGGCTATATCTAAAGCTAAGGAGGAATACGATGCCTGCGCCGAAAGACGCCGCCACACAAGCCTGTAGCGTTTCTTAACGGGTTGCAGCCCCTCGCGCTCTGTTTGACAAAGCAGAAATGAGCCTGTTTGTCGCGGGCCGGAAACAAGTGGACCATAGAAGCTACTGAATATTTGTCTGCCTATGGAGTTTAACGTCCCAAAGCTACTCAGGCTATGGGGGACGCCGTAAGCGGGAGGGGGCTCCGGATAATTTCGAACACTTGGTGTTTCTTAACGTGTACTGGCATCGCACGGTACGCGAGTCTCTGCTAGCATTTCACCTTCATGTAAATGCGACCGCCCCGACCGGGACAGAAGCCGTGTCCTTCGGGTCATCAGCCGCACACCACAACCACTGAGCGACCGCGGCGGCCCGCTACTGTCTGACTCGCTACGTCGATACCCAGGCGATCGCTCGTGACACAGTTTCTAAAGTCACCGAGTTTTTCTTGCGATACATCGTTTTTGCCGCATGGCGTCCCTTCGTACTTGATTACAGACAGAGGGAGAGCGTTAATGAACCACATTTTTTGGGTGAGTTGGACAAGCCACCGCACACTTCCAGCGCACAGTTCGCAGAGCAATGGGCTAACCTAACGATAGAATTTGGCCATTGCGGACATGCCGTCAGTGTGCTTAGATGTTCAGCGCAAAGCATGGAATAAGGTGCTACAGCATGTCAACTGTGCGTGCAACACGGCACCGCAGGGAACTAAGAGCTTCACGCCGTTTCAGCTCGTGTATGGACGTGAAGTCCAGAGCATGCCTCTCGTGCCTCGGTGATGGCCAGCTCACGCAAGACGCCTAGTGCACTGCCCAGCGCGCTGAATGAGACCGTCAGCTGACACGGGTTCACATCGGACAGCAGCAGGGCACTGATGCGCGCCGCGACAGGCTTCGCAACCGACAGGTTGACTACAAATCCGGTGACCAAGTCTGTAAAAGAGTTAGATGTTGGGCTAGTGGGATTTGTGCCAAATCAGACATATTTTTAGCGCAGCCAGGACAGGGACAAAAAGAACATAGGCAAACACGAGCGCCAACTTGCAAGGGATTTATTGAGGTAACCACGACGGCATATAAAACCACGGGCCTTCGCAGGCGAAGCCTAAGAAGACACTTGGAAACTGCCACAGGAAAATGGTCCACTTTTTCCTTTGGCAGTTTCCAAGTGTCTTGTTGGGCTGGGCCTGCGCAGTCCTGTGGTTTTAGATATGCTGTCGTGGTTACCTCAATAAATCAGTTGCAAGTTAGCGCTCGTGTTTGCCTCTGTTCTTTGTGTCCATGTCCTGGTTGCGCTAAAGATATGTCTGATTTGGCAAAGTCTGGGTGCAGTCACCTGTCCATCGCCAAGGCTTGTCCGAGAAGCTGCTCTGCCCCTCTTCCGGCCCTTACATGGTGGTATGGCGTGTCGGTGCCGTGCAACCGAGACGTCAACAGCCCGGCTCCGACATAAACAGCAAGCGTGTTGGAGTACCCGTTCGTGTCCCCGATTACGGACCGATATTCCTTGCTCAAGTTTTGGCACTTGCACTGGCTTTCCACAAAATTCTTTGCAATTTTGTCATTGCCCCCCCACCCCCACCTCTCTATCTCTATTTTATTATGTTTCGAAAACTCAGGAAATGCGCTTTTGAGCCGCTCCTTTGGTTTCGTTGTTTCCCGCAGTGTGAAAGAAGCTCGCTTTATCTGTGTCCCAGGGCACTGCGGTGTTCTACCAAACGAGGTGGCCTAATTCTGGTTAAATAGACTTTCGGTGCCTACTTTTGGCGTCCCTAACCTTATGCTTTTTGGCAATGTCCCGTTTTAGTGCTACCAACATGCCGTGGTCCCTTGCTGTCTACCGGCTATTAGCAGCATTTAAAGACTGTGCTCATGTAGATCTGAGCAGTGCGAGGTGTCGATGACTCTTGCGCCGCATAATCCTGCGGCTAAACATGTATCTATGCAGATGTGGGTTCAATCCGACAAATATTTGCGAACAATGCTGGGAAGTAGAACCACTACAGCACCCCTTACTCTCTTGCTGGCGCTTCGGACTTCAGGGGAGGAGGTATCTTTGTCAGTTCCAGTTCTCTCCTCTTTTGGTGCGAGTAATAGCGGTTATGCGTTCAGTCCTATTTCTGAATATCTTCAGGCCTTTGTTACTGCAACCGACAGACTCCCTTGTTAATTTGGCTCATATTGTTCCAACTGTTCAGTTAGTCCCAATATATTCTTTTCTTTTTTCTGTTTCAGTTCTTTTTCTTTTTAATTTCACTCTCGTTCATGTAGGCTTAATTCCCCCTTTACCTTGTAACCAGTGCAACATTCTCTCTGGCATTCGTCAAAAAACCAACCGCCACGGTGGCTCAGTGGCTATGGCGCTCGGCTGCTGACCAGAAAGACGCGGGTTCGATCCCGCCCACGGCGGTCGAATTTCGATGGAGTCGAAATTGTAGAGGCCCCTGTACTGTGCGATGTCAGTGCACGTTAAAGATCCCCAAATGGTCGAAATTTCCGGAGCCCTTCACTAAGGCATCGTCATGGCCTGAGTCGCTGTGGGACGTTAAATCCAGATAAATAAACCATTCTTCACAAAATAATAGCCAATCCTCCCCGCACCATGGGTATGTGCCATGCCAAAAAAAAAAAAACTTTACCGGTTCCGCTTGCCTCGCTCCATTTATTAAAGCACCGCTCTGTGAAAATCACGTAACTTTATTTTGTTGAACGAAAGGCGCTTTGAGGCTCACGCTGCTTGATGAAGATACAATTCGAAATATGAACCACAGATCAGAGCTCTTGCTCTACTGTGCCGAGCAAGTGCGAAGAAGAGCGGTGTTGTAAATAATGCGGAGCTGCCCGGTTTACATTCAAGAACACGAAGGCGCTTACTGGCCCTCAGTTTTCACTACCGTCATCTCAGAAGATTTAAAAAAAAATCGCATTTGGTTATTTCCAGGTCGCGCTGGACGCACCGTAACCAAAAAACATGTGCTGCAACTGCTTTAAATCAATACCTTGTGTGGAATATAGGAGCTTCTTTGTTTGGACTGATTGCATTATATGGGCATATTGAGAGCAATATAATTGGGAAGGCATATATTTTTAACAAGCTTCGTTAATGTGTTTAATAGCGTCAGAAACCTCGAGGCGATGCTCATATATCAATAAAATTTGCTTAGTAAATGCATGGGAAATGCACACATTTCAGCGAAGCACACAAAAAACCAGCAATGTCCGGTCCAATAAATTAGAGAAAAGAAATGAAGGTTGGTCGTCGAACGACGCCTTAACTCGTGTCCATTTGCTGCTTCTCCGGTCTGCTGTTTGCTCTTCGACGAACACTGCTGTGCTGCGTCGTGCGGGGAGGCAGCGTGAGCGCAGTCTGGGCTGCCTTGAGGCCCGCACACGACAGCCGGAAGATGAGGTAATTACCGCCCCACTTGCTCTGGACGCCGGCCGGTGACGCTCCACCGAGGGCCGCCTGTACCGCGCAAGGACCTGCAAATCAATACGCGTTACTTTTGTACGGCGCGCCCCAGAGCTTTTATTCTCTTCCAGTGCGTCGCCCTTTAGCTTCCATCAAAAGCTCATTAGCTGTTCGCGAGTGGCAGCAGTGCGTTCACCTTTTCTCAGCTGTCGTTCCAGTGGCATTGAAGGCGACCAATCCAGTCGTTCTCCCCTGCGAATACTGACGTCAGAAGGGGAGCAGCCTGGGATTGCTCACGTCCTGGAACAGCGAAGGCGAATGTTAAGACTGGCAGAATTAGCCTGGCGCTATCTGTCGACTCAGTGGCTAGCACACCGAGAAATCAGTCCAACTTTTGTGGTGCTAGACCCTTCTTCGTATTAAAGACCAGCGCTAAAAAACACAGAGGACGACTACATTACGAGTAAATTTATACAGTAAATTTATACAACACGACGAGTAAATTTACACACACACACACACACACACACACACACACACACACACACACACACACACACACACACACACACACACACACACACACACACACACACACACACACACACACACACACACACACACACACACACACACACACACACACACACACACACACACACACACACACACACACACACACACACACACACACACACACACACACACACACACACACACACACACACACACACACACACACACACACACACACACACACACACACACACACACACACACACACACACACACACACACACACACACACACACACACACACACACACACACACACACACACACACACACACACACACACACACACACACACACACACACACACACACACACACACACACACACACACACACACACACACACACACACACACACACACACACACACACACACACACACACACACACACACACACACACACACACACACACACACACACACACACACACACACACACACACACACACACACACACACACACACACACACACACACACACACACACACACACACACACACACACACACACACACACACACACACACACACACACACACACACACACACACACACACACACACACACACACACACACACACACACACACACACACACACACACACACACACACACACACACACACACACACACACACACACACACACACACACACACACACACACACACACACACACACACACACACACACACACACACACACACACACACACACACACACACACACACACACACACACACACACACACACACACACACACACACACACACACACACACACACACACACACACACACACACACACACACACACACACACACACACACACACACACACACACACACACACACACACACACACACACACACACACACACACACACACACACACACACACACACACACACACACACACACACACACACACACACACACACACACACACACACACACACGTGTAACGTTGTCTTGTCAAACACGGATGTACTGCAATCACCCCCACGCGATAAAAAAAAGAACATGAAACATACTTCCAAGGACGGAAGTAACACTCGCATTTTCCGCTATGTCGATGATTTTTTGGTACTAGGCACGTCTCCATTCCCGGGAATTTCTCACGTTCTGGATGTTTTTCCCCGCAATGGGTCAGGACTGGAGTTTACGCATGAAGTTCCTCATCAAAGATCCTTGCAGTTTTTGGATTTGAAATTAACATTTGATCCTGAGCATGCCTGTTGGGAGTACTCCCCTCGGAGCGAGAAACCTTTGCTCAACTACAGTTCTTTCCATTCTAAAGTTAACTGGTATTGTTAAGAACCGCATTGGTATGGCCTTGAAGAAATCTTGCCCCATAGAATGGTATCCAGCCTCATCGCACAGGTCAGCAGGTGCAGGGATGCAGGTTACCCGGAGGCTCTTATCGTGTCCTGTGCGGAAAAAGTGTATAAAACGCTGAAGACATCCGGGCTCCCCTCAGAACTCAGCTCTGGTCCAAAAGAAAGAAAGTTGGTGGTTATGCCGTACATTCACGCCCTGTCTCACCGGCTTAAAAGAGTAGGAGCCCGATACGGAGTAAGCTTGGCTTTTTTCTGCTCCCAATAAACTGCGAAATGTAGGGGCTTCAGTACAGAGGAAACGTGAGGGGAAGATTAGTAAGAAACTGTTGTGTACGCTCGGTAATAAAGAATGGTGAACTATAAAAGTGAACGAATAAACACTATCGCGCCATAGTCATTAGTCATCGGTCATTAAAATTAGACAATGACTAAATATTCTAATTAATGGCCGTGATTATTGACCATAATTAACTAATATAATTATCTATACTAATAATTAAAAACCAATGAGCGACACTGATTAACGAGAATGGTCAAGAATGATAATTAATTGAGTTATTTAATGGGGCTTATTAGTACGACCGTGTGACGCCATACAAGTGTGACGTCATCCATACGCCTGATGACGTCACGTCTATAACCAGAGTACAGCAACAAAGTGCACATCGTCGAGTGGTAGCATCGGAGATCGAAGAGTGGCGGTCGGATCTTAACGGAGTGGGTAAGTAGGGGTAGAAGGGCGTCTACTAGGAGCCACCAACGTCGCGGCAAACTCCAGTGCAGTGATTGTGGTAGACATGTAATAAATGAAGCGCACAATACCAGAAAAGGGGGTCATTAAGGAAATAAGAGTGAAAAAGGAAGTGAATCCAGTCTACTTCTTCTAGAAGAAGCATTGTTTTCTTGATGCAATATGCTCGCCTCGTGCCGGCATGACACGGACAACTGTCGTTATGACTTGTTCCAGAAAACCGCACATAAAACCCTCTCCTTTTACGAGGAGCTCGTTATCGAGGAACTGTATAAAATTCCTGTTGAGAAAAGGCCACAGATAGCTTAATGAAGCTCGTGCAGAAGCAGGTACATATAGAGACGAAGTCGCTTACAAACAGTCGATAGCGAACAGGCGATCGGGGTGTTAGTAAAGGGTAAAGGGCTCTTTCACGCCGGACGGAAATTTCTGCTACGCCATGTAAACGACCAGCACGATTTCGTTCTGTTCTCTCCGTCTCACAGGCGAGAGAATATTTAGGCCCCTTCCCATCCGCGATCTTATTTTGGCAATGAGACAGATACTGCGCCATTTCCTTTCCCCTAAAACCAATTATTATTTTTAAAGTATTTCTACCAACAGCGCTGCAGTGAGGTTGTTTCGCCGCTGAGAGCTTTCAAAGCTCTATAATGCGGGCGTGGCGAAAGACTTCAAAATGTTTGGAGGACAAGGCTCAAATTTCTTCACTCGAAGGCAAATCCTTTTCTCCAATTTTGTAAGCCGGCATCCGCTTTCATTTCAGTGACTTTACGCACATGTGACTACGAAAGAGTTCCTGAATATCTTTTTTTTCCACTGTCGGTAATAATCACTCCTTTAATCGTTCTTTTTTCTCTCCTGGATCGGTGTGCTCCTCTTGGGTAAAAGTTAGGAATTCGGCACATCAACCAGCTTCCACACTTACTGTTTCGATTAGTGACGTGTAATCCAATAACCGTACTGCTCAACGCAACGAAGAAAACGACGATACAGACGACCACGGTATTTGCAACTTCAAGCACACGGATGGTCTCAAGTTGATGCTGAGTACACTGGGCGGGAGTCGGGAAACAGGAGGTAGGCAGGAGCGAGTGTGTTGTGTGAAAGAGGGGTTAGTGTGGAAATACCTAGTTAGAACCTTACCCTGCCTTCGCACCCAATAAAACACAGGCGCAGACCTGGCTCTGCGCTCCTATTTTATTACTTTTATTACTGTCCTAGAACGGAATAAAACAAATACTGACCGTTTTTTTTTAATGCCTACTGATTCCAATGCGGTTTGCAGCCGTCAGGGCTCTTGTCCGCGCCAGCCTCTCGTCACGAGGTCTCCCATAAGTAGAAGCCGCCCTTGCAATGAAGCTGTCGGTGTCGGCTTGCTACGCTGCTTAGGGGTGTAATACCAGACATCAATAATCATGGCTTCAATAGCGACATTGCACTGGAAAGCGTTTATTTTGTCAAAATGTAAATGCACACGGTTCGCACTAGATGGCCTCCAGCCCATGGCTAGCGGCGACTTTCGCGGCCCACTCGGTGGCAAAGGCTTGAATGCCCGAGTCCAAGCTGTCCAGAACATCCTTCCATTGCTCAAGAGGAGGAACTTGTACTCGATCCTCCGGTGAAGGTTCTTATTTACATTGCCAGAGTGTTTATTCATACGTGGACGTTTTCTCACAGGGGTTAAAGTCATGCGGGTACAAATTTTCCAATAGATAGGGGAACAGCGACAGCTTCACCACAGCTGACCATCCACAACGTGTTTCGCACATGCACCATTTCCCATTGGAACTCTCGCGGTTTACGCTCGACACTCTCTGATTCACGGCAGCTCGTGCGAGCGTACCACTTCCCTTTCACAGTCACCTCTGTATCGCGCGTCGAGGAAACTTTTCGACTCAACGGATACGATTTTCACCATTCACAACGACCAGACGACGTCAGCAGATTGCTGAAAGGCTTGCCTCATTGGTCGAGGTCCCGCCTCGCAGAGACAGCGAATTCGTGTGCGCCGTAGCAGTAAATGGCAGACAAGAGACCACAAGTGGGCTTCAACCACACGAGGCGTATTTAGAGTTGCTTGACGGCGGAACGAATCACTGGCCCGTCAACGCAACGTTTTGGTCCAAGACGCTTTGTGCCAAGCAGTTCACCCAGAAAGACCGAGCACCAGGCCAGGGGAAATCTTGAACCCCTTACAAAATGGTGGGTACCCGGGGGCACTGTTGATCGAACCCAGCACCTCCCAAATGCGAGGCGGATGCTCTAGCACAAGACCATCGCTTAGGATAAGCAGCAGTAATTGGCAGACAAGAGTACACTTTAATCGGAGTATATCTTGAGCCAGGCTGGCCATTCGACGCATCGAGGCTTGAAAACTTGATAGCAAGGACGCCCTCTCCGCATATTATGTGTGGAGACTTCAATGTTCACAATTAAATTTGGAGCAGATCACATACATTTGCCCGAGGTGCCAAGCTTGCAGAACTTTTCACAACACCTTCAACTGAACAGCTAAATACATACATACATACATACATACATACATACATACATACATACATACATACATACATACATACATACATACATACATACATACATACATACATACATACATACATACATACATACATACAAGTTTTATTCTCCACAAAGAAGTGGAATGAGGCGGAGGGAAAAGCCGTACATTTGCGGCTTGAAAAAATGATGCTTGAAATGATGGCAGCATAACGTACTACCGAAGCCTGACTGCCAACAGCGTCGACGTGACCTTTATAACAAGTTCGGTTTCTTACAACTTTGGCATCGACTTGGAGCCACGTGGAAATGACCATCACTCAGTTCTCATACCAGCTGTCCGCATGCAGAGGGCGCCAGAGATATTCCTTATAAAATCTAAAGACCTGGATGCATACAAGGGCGCTGCAAGCAGATGAGTCACTGCCGAAATCCGGAGTTGGTATCGACAATGGCTCATTGCTTGAGAGAAAGTACATTAATTACAGCTAAAAATGATAGGCAACCCTCAAACGATGAGACATTTCAAAGGCTGTGCGCTATTCGCAGGTGAGCTGAAAGGAGTGCTTTGGGCACAAAAAACCTTGAAGACCTTCGTGCCTGCAGACAGGCACTACGTTACATTCGGCGCTACCCGGATAAACTCAGTCGGCAAAGATGGCGTGACTTTTGGTCTCCGCTGGATATGCGCCAACCAGCAACCAAAACTGGCGGATCATTAGAGGTGTGCGCACGCCACTCCAACACCTTCGCCCTTTGCTTCACCCAATGGTCCAGATTCAATGCCATCAGCACGTACAATCTGCGTACGGCCAGTCAGGTAGGCCTGTATCCATTTCAAAATCTCACAATTGATTCCTATTTCATGCAGTTTGAAATGCAAGGCATTGTGTACCACCTTGCAAAGGCTTTTGCGAAATCGACGCAAACAATATCAATTTGTTGACGTTCCTCTAAAGCCTTAGCAATTCCGATTTGACCAGGTTTATAGCTTGAATCTTCTTACCTAAAAATCCAAAAACTTATGGCTTGAAGGTTTGAGATAGCAATTTAAAGTTTCACTGAAAAAGAGTTTGTACGGAGACAGGGGTGCAGTGACCCGGCAAGGACTGCGTTTTCCTGGCGTTTTCCTGTGGGTAATCACAATCGAATCACAACCGAATGCCAGTTACCGTCATTTTTTTTCGCATTACCGGCTGTGTACCCGCGATTCAACTTTTATTTGTCGTCTCGGTTAGCATGCCCTTTATTGAAATGATGCATATTCTTCCGTTAAAACTATTTTTGCTTAATAACGGACAAAAAAGAAGGAGGGGACGAAACAACTTCGTTAAGACGACACGCACAGAAAAGGGCAGAAGAGTGGGGTAACACTCCTTCAAAGCTGCTACAAGATTGCTTCTTCATTACAGGCCTGACAGTAGTTAAAAAACTGCAAAAAAATTACAGTAATAAAATCATTTTTCACCGTGACTTGTAATGTAATGAGTTACTTTTCTTGCTCTAGTAATTTACTATTGTAATCAATTACTTTCGGTCAGTAATTTCGGAGCAAAAGTAACGTTTGAAATTGCTTTTCCTAAAATGCATGACTGAGCTTTACGTCGGCAAAGCTTTGGTCTCCCGAAATCACAACGCGTGGCAAGTCTGCGCAAATTATGAAATCGGCAAGTAGGGAAGAATTCAGTAAGAGCTCCGGTGTCGTGTGCTGTCGGCTCTGCGCGTATACGAGGCTGTGCTCGTGGCGCCGAAGGCCGTGGCAGACGGGGCTGTTCTGAACAAGCCCATGGTTACTCGGCTAAGGGTACAGCGCTTCTCGGTTATGCCACGGGGAACATGCGGGAATGTGCTCGGCGGGAACGTTCCCCAGCGCCGGCTGCCAGGGAGACCGCCGAATAATCTGCAAACAGTGGAGGCAGCTCAAGGCGTGCTGGGTTCGTCGCTCGCTTCTGTCAAGAGCGCAGCGATAATGACGAGTGTTTCCACTCCACTGTTTTCAGCGACAGCTGTTATGCGGCCGTCCCTGGCTTGCGCGTGCCCTGCTGTGCCCGGCGGTTCTCAAGCACTTTGACTCTCCTCTTGACGGCCGGTGCTTATTCTGTGGGGAGGTGGCCGACACCTTTCACATGGTTTGGGCATTGTTAGAGATGAGGGGCCCTTGAGTGAGCTGACTCTTTCAGCGCCGCTGGTCCCTTCTACGAATGACGTTGTCGGACACTGTTATGAAGAAAACTGCACAGGGGGTTTATTTACAAGATTCAGGAACCCATTGGAGGGTGATCGGGGAAGGTCGGAGGATCTGAGAAGATCTGAGGATGATCGAGGATTCCTTCCTCACGGTACTCGTCGTCCGGTTTTAAAAGTGTCCGGTCCCTAGGATTCCCCAGGTTCGAGGAGGTCTTCGCCAGGTTTGGCCCAACTTGCGCTGTCGTACACACACACACACACACACACACACACACACACACACACACACACACACACACACACACACACACACACACACACACACACACACACACACACACACACACACACACACACACACACACACACACACACACACACACACACACACACACACACACACACACGCACACGCACACGCACACGCACACGCACACACACACGCACACACACACACACACACACGCGCACACACACACACACACACACACACACACACACACACACACACACACACACACACACACACACACACACACACACACACACACACACACACACACACACACACACACACACACACCACTTCACATAGGGACACGCCCCCATCACATGTCGCCTGAGGAGAGAGGGTGCTGCTGGACCATCGCCCCCTCAGAGAGGGCGTTGTCTTCGCGTCCGAACTACAGTTCTCACGCTGCAAGCCGGACACGTCTTCAGGGAAGTCCGAATGGGCGAGGCGCCGGTGAGCTGGCAGAGTAGAATGGGTGAGCCACCCCTGCTCGGGTTGGCGGTCACTAACTGCCTCCGTAGCAATGTTGTTTACAAACGGCGGCAGAGTCGTCCGTCTCGAATCCAATAACCCAAGCGGGGACAGGCCGTGGGAATCAAGATCCATATCGCTGTGCAGGGACCCCGGCTGCAGGTGTCCCGGGCCGACTACGCAGGTAAACCAGACGGGCTGTCGCCAGAATCCTTACAGTATGCAGGCAAAATCCTTCTAACTTGGGGGACGCTAAGCTTCGTCCTAAGATTATAACGCTGTAGCGTTAACGGGTTCCGTTCGCATCGCTTACTCAGCACTCACATAACGACCTACTCCTGAATTATCATGCTCATAATTGATGATGATGATGATGAATTTTTATGGCGCGAGGGCATCTGCGGCCAAAGAGCGCCATGGCACAATGTATTTTCGACTACTCAAAATGGCGTCAAAGACCCAATTCCCAAGCATTTCACACTAAAGAACCCGAGCACCAGGCAGGGGAAAGCTTAATTGCACCCATGTTATCATCGGTGGGTACCCGGCGGTACTGAGCATACTCATAATCACTCACCAGTGCATGTCTCTATAACAGTTCACTAAGTCAAGGATGAAAACGCATTCACTAGGTCCACCTTTATTCAGCTTGGTACTTTGTCATGGTGAATGGCCTCGGACCCGGAGTCTTTTCGCAAACACATCGTTAACCAGAGCCCCAGCAAAGTAAAGGTAATAGTTTAAATATTAGCTAATTAGTCTTTCCTTTTTAATTGTTATTGTTAATAATCCACGCTCTGCAAACACGGAAACAAAGGAGGAACACATAGCTTACTCGAGACTGAAGGGTTTACTTAGAAGCTTCTATATATATATATACACACACCCCATCAACCCGGAGCACTCACGTGTCAGTCTGTGCGCGGGAATCGTTACCTTGAATTCGTAATCCCTGTATCTAAAAAATATCTCTTCCAGAAACTTCCTCTTTCTCTTTGGAGAACGAAAAAAATGCTGCAGACTAGGCCACGTGACTCTCAACAGGTCTCGGTTGGTTTCACTGAGCTGGTTCACTCCGTCCTTTTTAAGAGCTTAGTTACCTTTAGCTGGGACACCAAGTATATTAAGAGCAACTTTCTATAGAAAGTGGGCACAAACATCTCAATAGTACCTATTTACAACCCATAGAAAGTCTGTTAATCGTTTTTTACACTTCTTAGTAGTGACCTAACAACGCCATTCTCTTAACTAGCAAGCGATATTAAAAATAGTCATACATGTTAAGAAAATGTCTATACAAAGTGTTTCACCTACGAATTTATACGATTTCTAAATATAGGCGTTTTGAGCTAGAACAGCGCTTTTTTCAGCATAGCGTTCTCATCGATGTAGTACATCAGGATACAGCTAAGGCGTGCTAACTAGCAGGCTGGTTAACTAAAATTATTCGTTAACTTTTTATCTATTACTGTTAGGCTCCCCAATACACTGCGTCCGCCTGGCCGCAACTGTACTCCATGTTTTGCGGTAGCTTTCTTCCGTTTTAGCTAAACAATATGTTGCTGTGAAACTCAGCATAAGCCCAGAAGGTCATGAAATAAACTAGTGCAGCAGACGACCAAGGACGCATTAAGCGAGACCAACAGCACGAACCCTCGGTTGCTCTGTCTTTCGTCTCCTGCTGCGCTGTAGTTCTTTCTAATGAACACTTCGCGGACAAGCCATGTTGGTGAACAGAAATGCTGCCCCTCGTCATCTGTCGCCTCTATCGATATTTTTGCGAACAATGCCCCCTGAGATTTCGGAGCAAGCAGGTTATTTTCTGTGGCACAAAAATGCATATCTCGAAGTTATGCGCTTTGCCAAAGACCTTATTCCGTTGATACTGTCACAGTGAGTTTAAATTATGCGCAAAACGATGCTGTCTCTTTCAATTATTCTATATCATTGCACTATTCAGTTTTTTTCTTTTCTCCGATTTCCTTGTCCCTAAATTTTGAAAAAGAGTGAATGATTGGAGATTCCTGTGCTTGCGAACGCTCCCTGGCACCGGATTTGCGCAATTAGTGCCACACTGCCGTAATTAATCTTCTGCTGCTTTGTGGCGTAGCTCTCACCTTACTTTCCACTGAAACCAGCGGGGCGTAACAGAGGCTTAAGTCAATGTGATGTGTCGTTAATTATTACCAGCCCCTTTACTTGAAGCACACATTTTTCAGTTCGCAAATTTGTCTAGATGTTAGACTTCTGAGTTTGTGTTTATTTTCCATTGAACAAACATTTAAAAAACCATGAGTTTATTTGAAGCATGGGAAGTCTCTTTCTTCATTCATCATGAAGCCAGGCCTCGAGTTCTCATCTGATTGAAAAAGTTGTTCAGGTTTCATTCCGTTTTAAAATTCCATAATTTTGAGCGAATAAAGGCAAAACTAAGTTTACTGCATTTTTGTAGTTGCTCTGAAAGGGTGAAACAGCAATGGCAGCGAAGTTCCTCAAGGACTCTTCTTTGGGCACACATTTTTGTTATTATTACTATTAATTATTATTATTATTAGCAGCAGCAGTGTTGACCCAGAAAGCTTTTATTGCAACTAGAGAGAAATGAAAATGAAATCGAACAATATACCAGAAGAATGAATCTTGTGATTCATGGTTTAATTGCCTGAGAACAACAGTGAAAACTTAACATGAACACTCATGCAACCGGCCTCTAAACTGGAATTGGCTGGGTTTTTATCTGACGACATCGCATCTGTCCATCACTTAAAAGCCAAAATTAATGGTACACCAGTGGTCCTTGTGCGCTTCACTTCAGCAGTCTGGAAGCAAAAATGGTTTGGCGCTCGTGGTAAGCTGAAGCAGCTCCGTGAAAATGAATCCTTTCCAAATAAGTTGTTTAATGATAACTTGAGTAAGGCTAACCATCACCTCTTTGGGAAAACACGGGCGAAGGCAAAGGCGCAGGGTTATCAGTTTTGTTGGGTGAAGGGAGGCAAACTCTCCGTGAAAAGGAACAAAACAGCGTCTCTAGCTCGAAACGGTAAACAAGCAGACGTGGAAAACATCGTGTAACCACTATTCCCTTTTCGTTCTATGAATTACCTATTTCATTTAAAACAGAACTTCGATACAACTCGGATCATTATTTCACGGTTTAGAGCGTTACATTCGATGTTTGCGTAAATATTGCTGGCTATATTGACGTGTTTGTAGTAACTGAAATCAATGCTTCTCAGACTTGCCTTGTTACATTCACTTTGCAGGGATTTTCTGCCCATTCTTTTACACGAAACGGGCGTCGTGGCGGCAGTTTTGCTGTTTTTGTGAATGACAACTGTGCCGTTTCTCCTGCAGATGCATCTTTTGAGCATGCTGAGTCTCTAGTGCTCAAAGTCTTAAAATTGTTTTTTGTTGAAAGGATACGGCGCAGCATCTGTCACATCTCGGCGGACAGCTTAACCGCGCCGTAAAGGAAGGGATAAAGGAGGGACTGAGAGAAGAAAGGAATAGATAGGTGTTCAAGTGGAGGGCTCCGGAATAACTTCGACCACCTGGGGAGGAGGATAAACTTTATTTTCGATGACCAAGGTAGCAGTTGGTGTGGGATTATAGCCCCATCAAGTGGCCATGAGCCCGCGGCGTTCGGCGACTTCTAGGGCTCTTGTCACAACCCGGATCTGTGTGTCCGAGTCGGAACTGAGCAATGCGGCCGTCTCGATTCGACAGCTGCAAACCTCGCGGAGGGAAGTCCTGAGGCCAAGCCCAGAGTATGTGGGATAGAGTGGCATGTTGGCCACATAGTTGATTGGAGGGAGAGTTGACCCCAGGGTATATGCGGGCATATATTGCAGGATTGGGGAAGGTGTTCGTTTGGAGTTGCCTCCACGCAACCTCTTGGGGTTTGGTGAGAGAAATATGTGCGGGGGGATATAGAAGTCTACCTAAACGGTAGTGCATGGTTATGTCATGAAATGTAACCACACGACCCCTCGCCGTCCACAGGACGGGCGACAACACATACCGGTCGACGAATTCTCGGGCATGATTGTGGGCCGCCTCGTTCCCTGGATGGGATGAGTGCGCAGGAACCCAGATCAACTGGATCGGGCGGAGTTGGTCCTTGGTGGAGCGGAGGAGAGATAGAGTGACGGAGGAGACCCTGCCTTTGGCGAAATTACGAATCGCAGATTTAGAGTCGCTGAAGATGGTTTCTTCAGAGGTGGAGACAATCGCCAAGGCTATGGCCGCCTCCTCGGCCTCTTCAGATGATTTGACGGGAATGGAGCACGCAACCAACGGCCGTCCACATTAGTTTACAACCGCGAGCGAAAAAGCATTGCGATCAGAGTATTCGGCGGCGTCGACGTAGACCGCCGTCTGATCTGTTAAATACTTTTTATGCAGAAACTTAGCCCTCTCCTTGCGGCGGGCGACATGATACTCTGGGTGCATGTTTTTCGGGAGAGGGGTAACGATAAGGTTGCTGTGGATATGGGACGGAAGCTGGGCCTTGCCGGCGACGGTCGTTTAGAAGCTTATTCCAAGCTTGTCGAGTACGTGACGTCCCGTGAAGGTGTGGGTGAGACGCTCGTACTGAGCGGTGAGATGAGCTTCCGAGAGCTCCGTCACAGTGTTGTAGACCTCTAATGCCAGTATTTTATACGTGGAGGTCCGGTGGGGGAGATGGAGAGCCGTCTTGTATGCCTGTCTAACAAGGCAGCCAACGCTGCCCGTTCCTGGCAGCTTAGGTAGAGGTAAGGGAGGGTATATGTGAGGGCACTGATAACAAACGCCTGAACAAGACGTCGGAGGTCAGCCTCTCGCATGCCTTTATGTTTATTAGCAATGCGACGAATTAGACGAATGGTCTGCGAGACAGAGACTGAGTTTAGCCAGAGTGTCGGGGTTTCTCCGATTGCTCTGGATGAGAAGCCCCAATACTCTAATGGTGGATACTTCGCGTACGGGTTGGCCGCTAGCAGTAATGCAGATGGGAGGATGGCCGTGGAGGCCGGGTTGACCTCGAATGAGCAGCAGCTCGGACTTCTCAGGTGAGCGCGAGAGGCCGGCTGCGGCTACGTGGCGCTCAATGACATCCACCGCTTTTTGAAGTTCGGATTCAACCTCAGCATCTTTGCCTGTTGAAACCCAGATGGTGATGTCGTCTGCGTGTAAGGTATGGAATAGCCGGGGGATAGCGTCTAATTTTGAAGGTAGCGTGAGAAAGGCGACATTGAAAAGAAAGGGGGAGAGAACGAATCCTTGGCGGGTGTCATTGCTACCGAAGGTAATAGGGTCAGAAAGGAGAGAGAGAACCAAAGCTAACTTCAGCTGTAAGACCAGAGAGGAAGGTGCGTGTATACCTGTAGGTACGGTGACCAGGATTTAGTAAGGAGAGGTTAGCGAGAATAGCTCCGTGCGAGATATTGCCAAATGCTTTAGTTAAATCAAGCCGTAGAATAGCCTTTCTGCCCGCTCTGGTAGAGGGGCACAGTATCTCTCGAGAGAGCTGGAGCATAATGTCTTGCGTATAGACATTTGAGCGGAAGCCAATCATGGTGCGAGGTAGGAGATCATTATCTTCCACATAATGATTAAGACGGTTGAGAATGACGTGCTCCATCAGTCTCCCAGCACAGGAAGTGAGGGAGATGGGTGGAGGTGTTCAAGAGCTAGTCGTTTGCCTGGCTTCGGTATGAAAGTCACGCGTGCATGTTTCCATGCTGCAGGGATTTCACCCTCTCTCCAGCAATTATCCATAAAGGCAGTGAAAGCCTCAATGAACGGGTCATTTAAATTACAGAGAGTTTTGTTGGAAATGCCGACCGGTCCCAGGGCAGAGTTAGGGCGGATTGAGTGAGAGCGAATCTTACCTCAGCCTCCGAAATATCCGCATCGAGGGCAGGTTTGGAACCCCCCATATAGGGGGGGGGGGAGAGAAGAGTGCGGGGAAGTAGTATTGAGATACCGGACACGAAGTTCATCGAGAAGATCCTGGTCTGAGTCGGGGTGTTGATGGACTATGCGGGAAATGCTGTCTCGTTGGGATGTTTTGCAACCGTCCGGGTCTAAAAGGTATCGGAGAAGGCGCCAGGTGCGGCTTAGCCCGAGCTGGCCACGCATGTTGTCACAAACTTGTCCCCATTGCTGGGTAGCCAATGAGAGAGTGTGCGCCTCAATCTCTTTGTCTATCTGAGCTATTCGATGTCGAAGCGTTCTATTGTGGCGTTGTATTTTCCAGCTGTTTTGCATGCTTTCGCGGGCCTGTCCTAGGTAGAGGAGACGGCTGTCTATACTGGATTGATCAGCCGTGGCAGGTGATTCCTGAGTAGTAGCAGATACATCTGCCTGGAGATTGGAGATCCACTCGTCCAGGTTATTAATCCGGGTAGGGGCGTTCTGAGCACGTAGGGAAAGAAACTTGTCCCAATCTGTGATTAGGCTCGGGCGACCTTTCCGACGGTACGGGGACGTGCTGAGGGTGGTCGCGAGGATATAGTGATCACTGCCAAGAGTATCCCCAGTGTTGAGCCACCGATCGATCGGCACGTTTTTGCAGAATGTTAGATCAGGTGAAGTGTCAACAGACACGCTGTTTCCTACGCGGGTGGGAGTGTGAGGGTAAGTAACAAGGGTAAAGCCCAGTTCCTGTGCCCGTAACCACAGATTGTTACCCTTTCGGTTGGCAGCGCGGTAACCCGAAGCGGGGTGGTGGGCATTGAAATCTCCAACAATGAGGAGACCTGAATGATGCGCGACCTTGTTGACACGGGAAAGAAGGGGGGTGAAGTCGCGTCTTCTGTCTTTTGGGGAGCTATAAAGGTTAAGAATGAAGAGGCTTTGGTCGCCCCTTTTGCGAGGGAGGAGTTCGAGCAAGATGCTGTCTACGCCAACGTCGTCTAAGGAGTGTTCGACGGCCGGCAGGTTGCGTTGAATCAAAATAGCGGTGTCGGGAGTAGTGACATCTAAGGGGAGTATGGTTATAGCCAGGTAGTTTCACTGGGCCATGAGTTTCCTGGAAGGCGATGATATCAGGGGGGATCTCCGAAATTTGGACGTACTGCTGCAGGTTGCCTCGCTTGCGGCGAAACCCCCAGCAGTTCCATTTGCAGACGTTAAGTAGGTGGCGCGGAGCTATGATGAAGTGTGGTTGAAGCTAAGACGGGTTTGGGGGCTGGAGCGGGAGGCAAGCGATCGCATGGTTTAACACGTGTCGTGGGAAGGGCGGCCGGTGCGTCTACCCTAGCTTCAAGACCTGTGACGCGCGTTTGGAATTGTTGCATGAGGGCGTTAAGTTGTTGTTGGATTTGCTGCTGTATTTGTTGTTGGAACTGGTGCATTTGCTGTTGGATATGACGGGAGGACTCAGCAAATTTTGCTTCGAGCTTAGCTTCAATTTTAGCCTCTAATTTGTCTTGTAGGCGAGCCTCAAATTCCTCGAGGTCGGCAAAATTAACTTATCGTTCTGAGCGGGAGGTAGCTTTCTGCTTAGAGGGAGGACTCGAGGTAGTATCTTTTGGTTGCGGTGGAGTAGATGTGGGCGCCTCAGGCGAGGTGGTGGGAACAGGTTGAAGGGGTAGAGTAGGATTTGTTTGAAATGGTGGATCGGGTGCAAAGGGTGGACGCTTTAGAGAAGCGTTTTTTTGTTGTAGTCTATAGTTGCTAGCTTTAAGCGCTGTTATCTCGTCGCACAGGGCTTGCAGCTCTGAATAGAGAGACTTAGACTGCTGAGAGTGAGAAGCCGCTACTGCCCAGCTCACCTGACTTTTCGTGGAGGACTCTCGGCGAGGAGACAACCTGGAGTCCAGGGGTGGGAAGGACCGTGAGCGACTCCGGCTGGAGCGCCTGTAAGAGGAGGAGGAGCGGTCGGAATCCATTTTGGCCGAGGTTTTCTCAGCGCCTTGGCGACGCGTCCCGGATCGGGAATGATGGGAGATGAAGGCACTGTCTGAGTTCCCAGCGTTTAGCTGGCGTTGCAGTACAACAGGAGGCACTTTGTAGCGGCGTTTACACTTGGAGGAACCGGTCTGGTGGGACCAGAACAAACTACACAAGTGGGGCTGTATTCATGGGCCTGGTCAGGGCCACGAGCTCTACAGTGAGGACACTTGGAGAGCTTGGGAGACAGGCAAACGTCCTCTCGGTGTCCCGTTTTGCGACAGTTAAGGCAGGTTTCCACCTATTTCTTGAAGATGTAGCAGCGCGCAGAACTGCCGGCGTAGGAGACTTGGCGGGGGACCTTGGTCCCTGCGAAAGTGATGACAATAGATTGTATCTTGCCTAAACGGCGGGCGCAGAGAACGCGGTGTTCTGGATTCTGGGGTATCAAGTACTCCATGATTTCCTCCTGCGTCTCATCCACGTATTGGTGGTGAATGATACCTCGGGCGTATGCGCCTGTTGGTGCCGAATAGGCGGCAACTGGGTAGCTTGTCGGACCCAGGATTATTGCCTTGAGCTTTCGTATAAGTGAGGGCACGGTCCCGGTTCGGGGCGATAACGGTGAGGGTGTTGTGAACGAAATTCACCCGAAGGCGGTCCTCTGCGGTGTCGGAGTAGGTCAAATCAAGGCTTGAGCTGATTGCGCTGCGAAGAGCTTTCTCGCCCCCAGACACGCAGATTGAGGCCCCCGCGAGGGCGAATGATGACTTTAAAGTCTTCAAGAGGGAGACGTGGCAGTGACGGAGCGCGGCGAGGCAGCTTACTTGACGAGGAGGGAGATGGCTGTTGGGACGCGGTATGCTGTGCGGACGCGGAATGTGACGCAGTCAGCGGTGGCTTGGGAGTGCGTTTCGAAGATGATGAGGCGGCGGAGCCGCGTTCGTAGCAGTGGGCTACGTAGGTCCAGTTCGTGGGTGTATACTCTTCAGGGGCTAGATCCTCCCCCTGCCCGGTGACGACGTCCATGCTTGGCGAAGCACTGGGCCCGGCTGCGAAGCGGAGCCTATCGCCAGAGCGGTAGGCTTAGCAAGGCTGACGCTGGGCTCGGTGAAAACAAGCGTCCATGTAGGTCACAAAAACGGAGTGCCGGTACAGAAAATGGGCTGGGCAGGTGCCGGGCGCCTTCATGAACTTCGGGAGACACAATAAAATTCAGCGGAAGATAAAAATTCGGTGAAATAGGAAAAATGGCTGGAGCCCATACGCACACGCGTCTGCACACCAGGCCAGGAACGCCGACTCTCGACCACCTGGGGATCTTTAACGTGCACTGACATCGCACAGCACACGGGCGCTTTTGCGTTCCGCCTTCATCGAAACGCGGTAAAGATTCATTCTCTGTGCATCTGTAATCTCTTTATCGACCACCCTCCTCCAGAATTTCACCGGACCAGGAATTTCGCCGGATCAGTGTGCAAGACCGCAAGGCTGGAGAACTGCCGGTGAGAGAGTCAGGCACAAAGGCACAAGCAAGCTAGGCTTAAATCCCCTACTTCAAACGAGCCAAGATGGCGCCAACGCCAAGGCTGATGTTAACAGCCGGAGCAACAACCTCGGCGGTGGCACCACTGGCAGCCATACACGTCACTCAAGGGCGAAACGTGTAAAGAAGGCCAAATTGTGTAAGGGCGCGCGGCGACATAAAGATCCTGTTACGACCACGAGGCGGGCTCCACTTGAGCGACGTGATCCGCGTTGAACTAAGTAGTGCAATTGCGGCGGCGGCACAGATCCCCGCCAATGAAGCAAGTGAGGACGTCGTGTGCCCCAACCTCCAACAGAATATCGTCATGGTGAGCACCTCCATGAGAGAGCAAGCCGACCGATACGCTGCAGTAGGAAGGATTGACATACGCAGCACGGCGCAAGAATCTACGAAGCGGCCCTCCATGGCACGGGCGTCATGAGGGGCATCCCGCTCGAGGAAACGGAACAGGAGATTCAGGGCAATGTTGTGCACAAGCATAACCCAACGGCCCTACAGGCAAACCGAATCGGTAATACCCGATAAGTCGTCATTGCCTCCGAAGGGCACAAAGTACCCAATTACGTGAGGTACGGTAACCTGCTCACGGAGTGCACGTTGCACAGAAAACAAATCGACGTATGCTATGCGTGCGGAAGAGTGGGCCAAAGAATGGACGTGTGCCTGGATCCTTCGAACACGATCTTCCGAGGGTGCAGAATCTCCAACCCCGCCAAAGACCACGGACAAAGACACCGGGAGAAGGAACCGAGACAAGAGAGGTCCTGCAGGCTGACCCCGCCGTAGCGCCTCCAAACAACGGGGCCGGTCACACACGCCAGGCCGCAGCAGCAACAACAGTGGCGGCGGAAACGGTCGCCAGAGTCGCTCCCGATAGAAGACACCATCTGGGGGCGGCAACGGCGGCGGCAACCGCCGCTCGCGCTTCCGGGCTAGTTCGGGATCCGGGGCCAGTTCGAGGTCCCGGAGCGAGTCAACAGGACGCCGAGAAAAAGATAGGCTGGACCAGGGGTCTCCCGTCGCTCGAACCAGCGACACCGAATTTCCACCCCTCACCTCCTGCCAACGCCTTAGCTCACAAATGAATCCGGAAAAGGACAGTAGCGAAGTGATGGAGCTTAAGAGGATCATAGCACGCCAAAACGCTCAGATCCAAGAGCAGAACGCCCAAATACGGACACTTATGATTAAGATCGAAATGCTGGCGAGTAACGCCAGCTCGGCAAATGCAAGACCCCAAAACAACCGCACGGCGGCAAATAATGCCGCAGGCTTGCGCACGGTGCCGCGGAGGGATCCCCCTCGCCCCGCCTAGGGCGGGCGGCGGGATAGGCGGCTGCCACGCAACGGGCATCAAATAATCAAGAGGCGATGGACGCCGAAGAGAGCCCCGCGAGCGGAGAGTAAGCGGCGACCGCAGAGACCGCGACCACGCCGACACAGATCCCGCGAGAAGGAGAGCTGTCGGCCATTTTGGCCGCAATTTCCCAAATTAACGAAAGTCTAGGCAAAATGGACGCCCGACTCGAAGCTGTCGAGAGTCAGCCTCACACACCATCGGTGAGGCACAAGCGCTGTTACAGATGGCGACAGCCCGTCTGGAGTAGCGACGAGACAGAAAATCTCACCTGCTGGTAACAAACACTTCTGCTTCTTCGGGATGGTTCCGAGCCACGCGATAGTGATCGTTCCAACGCTTCTCCCCCCCTTCCCGAGTATTAAGAAGAGCGTCGCCCGGTTGGATTCTGGGAACCGGGGAGCGGAGGCCCGAGGGTCGCCGCCGCAGCGGACGAGCGGCGGTTATCTTCCCCAATGGTCGTGGATATGTTGAGGGAACAATGGGGCCTCGTTTCCGGTAGACGACGGACAGCGTGGGAGTACAGCGGCCAGCTAGCGGTCATCGTCCGCAATCTCTCAAAGGACGGAACGACCCCTATCGGCTTCTCGAACCGACCGTGCGATCTTGCCCGGCGCGTAGGCTGACATCTAAATAACAGGTGCCAACGGCGCGTGGGACTTTCGGCTGGCCAGAGAACATCACCCTCCGCAGTCGACGTGGACCCAACGGCATCCTCCTCTCTCCCAGGCTCGACATGTTACGGGGGCGTGTCCCTGTGTGTGGTGGTGGGAGTTTGTGCGCCAGAATGCAAGTTTCAGGCCACTCCCACCACTGCGAGGGCGCCCTCAAGCTAGGGAATTTAGGGACGAAGAACTGTATAAAACTCGACAGCGAATGCAGTGAAAATCATCCTCCATTGTGATCATTACTCCTGTAAAAATAAAATAAACCCTCTGTACAGTTTCCTTCTTAACGAAGTCCGACATCGTCAATCGGGGACGATGCTGCGGTGCTGAACGAGTCAGTCTACTCAAGGGCCCCTCCATTTCTAACAGCGCCTAGCGCCAAAATTAGCCTCAACAGCGAAGCGCTTCACGTCCGTGAAAAAGGGGCAGGCCGAAAAAAAATCAAATACGCGATCGCGAAAAGGGGTAATCGACTCAAAATGTCCGGAAAGAATGATGCAGAAGCCAAGTAAGAAGCACAAGAAGAACGGGGGGGGGGGACACCATAGTGGCTTTACCTATTAAACTGCCGCGGTATTCGCCACAAAGAAGCGGAACTAGTGTTACACATTGACGGGCAAGAAAACAAGCCCGATGTAATTGCTCTACCGGAAACAAACGGGAAACCAAGACTCGCGGGACACGTCACTTGCACGGACCCCACGGAGAACGGGACGGCGGTGCTCGTCCGCAGCAATGTGGCAGCAACTCAACATGTCACGGCGCAGGGCGGGTGCAAGCACACGCTGGTCGAAATCCATGCGAGAGAAATTGGCAGCTCGGGCAGTTTATTTGTAATGAGCGCGTATGTGACCGCATCGTGAACCAGGCGAAAGGGTTGGCGGGGGCCAGGCCGCTCGTGATCCTCGGCGACTTTAACGCCCCTCACACAACGTGGGGCTATAAGTTCCAGTGCAAGAGACGAAAAGCATTGGCCAAAGCAAGAGGATCACGAGATGGCCCTCCTTAACGATCCGGACGTAACCACCAGAAGAGGCAACAGTGCCGCGAGGGACACCACGCCAGACCTGTCGTGGTTATCGAGCATGCTAGATGTCTCCTGGAGAAGCGAAGAAGTGGACCTGGGGTCTGACCACAGCGTGATCGGCATCACGATCGCTGTGCTGGGGACGGTGTTGTTCACGGATTGGGACAAGATGAGAAAGTTTACCCAACAACAAGAAGAGGCGTCCGAGGAAGCATCGGGACAAGCTGAAACACAACAGACCTACACCGAATGGGCGACGGATCAGAAGACGGCCCTCCAAAAATTTACCCAAGATATCGCAACAACGTTGCAGACATCGTACGTGGACGCTAGACTGACCCACATGTGGACGGGTCGGCACTCGTTAACGCGGCGGTGGAAATGTCAGAGACACAACAGAAAGCTGGCCAAGCGCACAGCAGTTTTGAACAAACAGATCGCCAAGCACGCGGCCAAACTATGTAGGTAAAATTGGCTGAAGACCTGCGACGGCCTGCAGGGCAAGCTTTCGGCGGGCATCTGATCGACCCGCTGAGTAGCAACACTGCGACCATTCGCAACCTTACCAAAGTATTGAACACGTGCAAGGGAGACGACCACAGGCTCTTGGAAGACCTGAAGGCGAAGTACCTAAAGACATTCAAGGGCCAGTACCCGCGCCCGAGAGGTGCGAAGGATCCGACAACGAAGAGCTGGACCGGCCGTTTACCATGACGGAACTGTGGACAGCGATAGATGAAAGTAACAAGAGAAGTGCTCCCGACAGGGACGCCATAACTTACAAACTACTCGGTAACATGAGCGGTACAGCGACCCGCGGCCTCCTAGAGCACATCAACACTCCTAGAGCACAAAATCCAAGGTGCTGCCGCCGAACGTGATCATCACCATCGACGGAACGACTATCAGGCCAACACAGCAGATTAGGATTCTCGGCCTACTACTTCAGAGCGAAGGGAAGGCACACGCCGCCGTCACAAAGATCAAGACTGCAACCGAACAGATACTTAGTATGCTTCGGAAGGTATCTAACAGACACCGAGGCCATAAAGAGCACGGTGTCGTGCGCCTGGTACGCGTGTTCGTCGTGTCGTGGTTTACGTACTCCGCCCCGTATCTCCAGCTGACGAAGGCGAATAGGGACACCCTAAACACGATGCTTCGTAAGGCAACGAAAGCCCAACTCTCTAATCAGAGAATCCAGCTCAGTCACACGGAACACGGACGAGCCGTCCTACGCATGATAGGATGGCAGATCGAGCCAGTACTGATCAAGGCGGCCCTTCCGGAAGACTGGAAGACGACCATTCGGACCAAACCCTTTCCCGGAACATCACGCCGGGCAAGGACGACGAGAGGCTCACCGCGCGGGCCAAAGCCATAGCCCGGAAGCTGGAAGAGATACCCAGGGTCCTCTACGTGGACGCCTCTCTCTGAAAACACATTGACCGTGCAGCGGTGGTGGTAACGACAAAAGACAGGCTGACCGTCAGCGCGTCCCTGAAAACAGACCCCGCATTTGCTGAAGAACCGGCCATGGCCCTCGCATTCGCACAGCTGACCGTGAACACAGGGGTCACCGACTCAAAGACAGCCTACGGAAGCTGCCGCAGGGGGGTAATCTCCTCCGCGGCCCGAGCCATTCTATCCAAGTGCAAGCCTCCGGGAAGAACCATAGAGCTCGCGTGGGTCCCGACTCACTAGCAGGTAGCTGACAACATCATCGCCGACTACCATGCCCGAGAAATGTCAATCCGGGCCGAGCACGAGCCGGAAAAGCTACCGCCAGCTTTCCAGCTTTCGGGACATTATCCGGATGTACCGAGAGGAAAGGTGCAGGCTGCCAGAACCGCACCTCAAACTCACCAGGCAACAACAGACGATCCTGCGTCGAGCGCAGGCGGGATCGCTTGCGCATCCCGTACTGATGAACTGCATGTACACTGCGGAACACGATATGCTCTGTCCTTTTTGAAAAAGAGAAAAAGGCACCCTGCCGCACGTTTTGGCAGAGTGCACAGAACTCAAGACAACCCCCCTCCTCCCCTTCCCGCCAACACCCCCAATCCCCAACTCCTTGAGCGATGGGAGACCTTGTTATCCGGCCCCGCCCTACTGATTCAGCTCGCACTGACGGACAGGGACCAGGAGCTGCTGGGAACAAATGGGTGTCGTAACTAGGGAACCACCCCGACAGGTGCCTGCGTTCACTACCGATTTATTTCGGGCCCAATAAATGTTGATTCATCATAATCAAGGTTTATTTTTGAGCTAGAAGAAAGTTTGCTGCGTTGGAGTGCTATGGACCAATTCTGCTCGACTGGTGACCTTAATATCAACATTTTATGCCTTACGAAAGTATCTGTGATTACCTGTCGAAGCTGGCTGCTTATGGTCTAGATTGTACAATTGGAGCTCCTACTAGAGTGGAATTAGTTAATAACCGACTAATGCAGTCATGCCTACATCTCATAGCGCTCTGAGCTCCTGGTTGCTCGTTTCGGTCATGTACGATTTTATAAAGATTGGCCGACCACTATTTCGAAGCATGCCGTCTTGCTTTACCAAACGCGTCTGGAACCTCTTATAGGGTATTTGCTTCTGGTCAGCGAAAATGTCTGATCCCCATTGTCAATCAATCCAAGCTTGATAATCTTATCGATTCCCTTGATTGGGCGTCGCTAAGTAAGAAAATTTCAGGGGGCAAAGTCTATGAGAAGTTTTGTATGCAGCTGAAAAACTTTGAACTACAGTGCGCTCGGTTGGTAACTAAAGCAGTCAGAAAGGGTCACTGCTGGGCGAGGTCGGAAATTCTTAATGCAATTTCGTATAGAGTAATGTTGTGGAAACGGTGCAAGAGAAGTCCTAGAAACCTAGCTCTGCGTTTTGAATAAAAGTCAGCAAGAAACATGGTTGACGCCCTTATGCCCGGGGCCAATAGCCTTTACTTTTTTTTTATAAATTTCAGCAATCTTCAAATAATGTGAGCGAAACTTGGTCTTTGGTAAATTATCTCAGAGGTATGAATTCTAATAAATGTTCTGTTTTCGATTCTGTTCATCAGCCTCCGTCAGCAGTAGCAGATGCTTTCACGAGGCACTTCGTAAAAGCGTCGCAAAGGGCTGTTACTCCAGGTACTAGCTCTAGTTCATGAGTGCAATACATACCTGCGTCAGCTTTTCTTCCTAGGATCTTGAGATGTGAACTGGAAGGGATTCCTTTCAGTTTACACCCTAACAAGCCTACTAGATATGATGCAATACCATTAAATATCCTTCGCAAGAACTTTAATGCTCTGTCAGATATTTTTCTTTGCATACTGAATGGTTTTTTGGATGGTGACGAAATTCCTGAACGCCTGAAAACTGCAGTTGTTTTACCCCTGCACAAGTCAGGACATAAAGGTAAGATTAGATTAAAAACTATCGGTCAATTTCTGCCGGCCTATGACTACCTGCCTGTAATTGCCCAGGCCTTCAAAAAAATTATTTTCTGCTCTATGTCTTCTTTCCTTAATACAGTTTATGCCCTGAATGATTGCCAGTTTGGATTTGTCTCTGGGTGTGGTACTCTTACCCTTCTTTTGGCATTTTCGGATAAGCTGTTTTCAGCGTTTACTCAGAACCTTTACACATGTGCTGTCTTCTTAAATCTAGTGAAAACATTTCACTCCCTGAACCATCCAATCTTGCTAAGCATGCTGTATTCAGTGCGCCTTTTTATCACATTTTTCTCATAAATAATATTACAACCCCACGCCTTTCCCCGCAACGATAATTAATCCTGCCGTACGTACATATCCTTGTCTTGACCGGCTCAAAAAAGCTGAACTCCTATTTGCGTGCACTGTTGCAGTAGGAATTTCGTTTTTGCACTTGGCGATAAAAACGTAAAATGCCCCTCCCCCCTGCTCTGTTCTTCGCACCATCGATCCTAATATATTTATCTCAGCAGTGAAAGAGATCCAACTAGAGCAGATGAGCACGAATTATTTTTGTCTTGTTTTGCCTTCTCCGTATTCCCTTATTGCTTAGCTTTAACCCTTGCTTGTGATGTATCTCTTTGCACGTTTGAGTGCTTTTATACTATTGTGCCCATACTATTCCCCTTTCCCTTTGCACAAAATTTTGTTTATGATGCATTCCTAGCATGATAATTTAAATCCAATTATATTAATATTGTATCTTGTTGACAGTTTACAAACTTCAGACCCCCCTTCCCCTCACCTTCCTTCATGTGATGCTCACATAAGTGTTTAACGAGTAGAACTGGCGGACTGATGCTCCCGGTCAACCTTTTTTGTTTTGGGCTGTCAGGAATCCCATCTTCCTGCCTTCTCTCGGCCGTGGAACAGAGGATGTAGTTAGACGCTCAACGATTAAATATTTCATTTGTACAGAACATATGCAAACCTCAGCCACATTTTTGTTTGTTCTAGCGTATTTTCTCCCCATGAGTCAAGGCTTAAGCAACTTTCACTTCCGCTCCTATTAGAGCAACTACTTTATCAGCAGGGTCTTCTTCCAAATGCTTAGTCTACGTTATTGATATCTTCTCACTGATCATTATCATCATCCTACTTCTTTATACTTTCTATTATGGATTTCATTGACACGGGATTCGGGTGAAAAATACAGATGCTGCATGTCAGCAAGAGGCCCCGAAGTACGTCGAACGGATTACAGGGCATTTTCCTGTTGACCTGATTCTCGTTCTGCCCCAGCGGCGACTGCCTTATGCGTAAACATTTCTTGATGTCGATCTCCAGTGACCCTACCGCTCGAATATATTGTTCTGCATTAAGAGACCACTGATTATATTTTTATAGTGAAGCTGTTACTTTCTAACTTAGAAGGACGTTCTGGCGGGCTAGTTGGTTCATGATGAACAGAAAGGGTATAAACTGCGCAAACAAGACGGGACGAGAAGCACACAAATCGACAGTTGGAAGTCAGCGCTTTGTCTGTCGATTTGTGTGCCTCTCGTCCCGTCTTGTTTGCGCAGTTTATACCCTTTCTGTTTCTAACTTAGCCCGTTAGCAGCGACTTCGTTGGCGCAACACATTACATGACTTATCTCACAAACATGTGACATCGCGTAACCATGACACCACGTGACCGTTGGCGTCAATGGTTGAAAAGACCCTACCGAACGTGCTCCACACAGCTGCTGGTGATGCCTCCTCCAAGCAAAAAGTGAAAGTTTAAATTGAAAAAAGCACAAAGAGCTAGGGTGATCAGACTGACTAGTAAGATATCATAATCGGAGAGACATTTTCTTGTGCCACGTACCAAGCCAATTTTGTCACCTTTTTCTATGCTAAGAGGTCATTTACCAGAGTTCGTTCTTTATTTTGCGCAGATATGCTCACTCCGGGGTTGTTAATTCACTTCTATAACACAACTGGCATTCATATTGCCAATGCCACACTGTTGGCCATTTGATGGCGTCGCCATGCGGTGCGACAGCACCCGCCTAACTTGCTCATCTTCCCCTGCTCGAGCGCGGGTCGGCTAAGTATGCCTGCTGTGCTATTTCTGGTGTGCCCTTCTTACCGCTCTTGGTGACATCTTGGTGGAGGCTCCGGGCATTTACTGATGTGCGAAGAGCTCCCGGGAGCCTCCGATGCATAGCTACTCCCCGTGGACACGACACCTGTCCACAAGGCAAGCCGCAGCTTGCGAGGCTTGGATCCCGAGTTTCCACCTCTAACGACACCACCCCGCACCATGGCGTCCATGGCGGCAAGCCAGACCATTCAAAACTCTGTCAGTTCCCTACCACTGCTTCTACATTCGCCTCCCACGGCGGCGTCGCTTAATGGGGAGAAGTTTGAAGACTTGGAGAACTGGTTGGCCAGCTACGACCAGGTCACTGCGTTTAACCTTTGGGATGAGGACCGCAAGCTACGGAAGGCCTATGTTGCCCTCGAAGACTCCGGCAAGGCGAGGCTTCGGCAGCAAAGAACAGATGGAGCGAGCTGAAGTTACCCTGCAGTCCTGAGCGCTCCGGCCACATGAGAGCGTCGCCGTGTTCGCAGAAGACATGACTCTGCTCTTGAACCGTGCAGATCCTTCCATAGCTGAAACAAAGAAGGTGCCTTCAACTTATGCGAGGGGAAAAAGAGCAGCTTTTCGAAGTACTTGTGCGCGATCCTGCTAGAACTGTGGTCGATTTCGCTCGGGAGGCGACAAGCACGAAGCGCGCCCTGCAGCAGAGGTTTGTGTATTGCGGCCGTCGGCGAATATAACTGCGCTCACATGCCGGTCCCCGGCACCGAGAATGAGGCCCTCTGTGAGATTTTCAAGAGCATAAGCAGCAGAGGCTTCGTCGTGTCGAGCAACACCCGCGTCTCAGAGCCATCTAGGATGACGTCTGTGACGAAGTACGTCGAGCGGTGCAGTCATTGCTCTCTTCCCAGTCGGCGCCGTACGCTGTGGAGTATAGCGAAGCACTAGGCAGCTCTGCTCCAGCACCACCGCCGTTTTACAGCCCTACTCCTCCAGCACTGTATCAACGATTCCCGAATTCACTTGCTCTCCCTCACGCACGATCACCCGCCAGCAGAGCACACATGTGGTACACGTAGAATAACCGGCCCCTCTGCTTCCATTGCGGTGAAGTCGACCGCATACTGCTCCCCGGCCCGTATCGTCGGGTGGGCCTGCGACAGTTTTCACCAGACACGCCCGGCCACGCAGTGGTGACGCCCAACGTCCCCCCTGTGCCCTCGCCACAACGTCAGTCCAGGACGCCGTCGCGCGTTGGTTCTCTTGCTCAAGACGCCAGTCGTCCATTCGGCAATCCTCTAGTTCACGCTGGGAAAGCTGAGGTCGGCGACCTCTGGGGGTGGGGCCGCCATCCCTCAGCATTTCTAAACCACTTCCTCCACTCGCCGACTTGATCCTTCAACCCGACCTTTCACCCCATGCTCCAACCCCCTTCCGGAACCCAGAGCAGCCTCTGCTTGATGGCCCATTTAGAGAAGAACATCGCGACCCCGACTCCTTCCACGACGCGCGTTCCAGAAAGTGAGGAGCTTTCCGCCAAAATACCATCACCTTTTCGATGAACGTAGCGCGCCCGTCGCCCACTGCACGTTGTCAACTTTCAGGGACACGTCCCCAGGGAGCCCTAGTCGAATATTAAAGCTGATTTGAATCCTGACTTAAACACTGATCATCAACGATGCCTGCAAACCATCCTTGACTATTTCCATGACTGCTTTGCGACCACCTCTAACGTCAGGCAGACGTGAATAACGAAACAAATCATCATAGTGACGCCTGTGAAATGCCATTTCGTCAACATGCCTATCGAGCGTCGGTGAAAGAACGTGAGGAGATACGCCTCCAGTGTGACGAAATGCTCCGGGATGACGTCACACAGCCGTTTACATACAGCCGCCAGTTGTGCTGGTCGCCAAGGACGAATGGACTCGAAGAGTTTGAGCGGGCCACCGAAGGCTTAACAAAATGACCACGAAGGACGTTTATCCATTCCCGCGAGTCAATACCGGCTGCGTCATGCCCGCTACTTTTCTTCTCTCCGGTACTGGCAGATCGAGGTGGATTAACGTGACCGCGAAAACATCGCGTTCGTTACTTCCCACGGGGTTGTGAGAGTGCAAGGTGCTACCTTTCGGCATGTGTTCCGCTCCTGCCACCTTCCAAACAATGATGTACATTGTTATAGTTCGCCTCAAATGCTAGTCGTGCCTCGTTTATCTTTACGACGTTGTCATTTTTTTCTGCCAACATGACATCATTTAACAAGGTGCCACACCATCTGCAGTGTTAGACCTGGTGGCTCCGGGGTGAAGAAAACTGTTGTTTGTTTTGTCCCTCTCGCGACTTCGTTGCAGTCAGGCGGGTGCAGCGTTTTATGAATATTTTTTCCTTTGGGTGACAGCTTGTTCTCTTTTGTTCACAAAGCTCAGCTCATGGAATAGAAAGCATTGACACTGTTACGTACTGAGTATGTGCAAAGCGTTAAAAAAACTAAACACACACACACACACACACGCACACACGCACACACGCACAGACAGACAGACAGACAGACAGACAGACAGACAGACAGACAGACAGACAGACAGACAGACAGACAGACAGACAGACAGACAGACAGACAGACAGACAGACAGACAGACAGACAGACAGACAGACAGACAGACAGACAGACAGACAGACAGACAGACAGACAGACAGACAGACAGACAGACAGACAGACAGACAGACAGACAGACAGACAGACAGACAGACAGACAGACAGACAGACAGACAGACAGACAGACAGACAGACAGACAGACAGACAGACAGACAGACAGACAGACAGACAGACAGACAGACAGACAGACAGACAGACAGACAGACAGACAGACAGACAGACAGACAGACAGACAGACAGACAGACAGACAGACAGACAGACAGACAGACAGACAGACAGACAGACAGACAGACAGACAGACAGACAGACAGACAGACAGACAGACAGACAGACAGACAGAGGCACTCCTGGTACAAAATGAGAAAAAGTTGACCTTAGCCGGCAGTGCAAGCACAGCACTCGCTATACAGACTTGCATTTTTCATGCATCCCCTTAGGCGCCTTTTAAGCTCACAACTTCAAGCATTGAGGAGCGGCCTTGTGAAGTGCGTCGTCCAGACGCAGCAACTGAGCAGAGCAGGGCCATCGATTTCTCGTCGGGCGCCAGACGGCCATCAGAGGGCGAAACCGACAAGAGTCGGGACCGAGCGGATCATGGTGTCGCTCTCTGCCTTCCCAAATAAAAACAGGCGTGCGCAGTTCTCTATAAACGTCTTCAATCATCGAATCGTTTGCTGTTCAGCCACCGCTTGCAGTTCTTCGCGTTTCGTGGGCGCGCCGTAGCGTTCCTCGTAAGCTTAATAGCTGTTTAGACTTCATGACTTCTATATATCTGCTTTGAGTATTGACTCCCACGGTCTGAAGGACCGGGGCACTCGTGTCGTAAGCTTGACTTTCTTCGTCCGTGCCTAAAGGAAGATAAAGACTTGCGGACTTGGCGATTTATAAGCCTGCCATGATTGGGCGATTTGCGCAGCTCTTTAGGAACACAAACAGTAGGGTGAAAATTTGGAGGCAGTGTGAATATGTATGCAGCATGTTAAAACATGAGAAGCAAATTACGCAGTCTACCTCTTTATTTTGCACACACAAGCAAGCTAGATCGAGCTCGATGTGGCAAGAAAGCGTTTCTCTCTTATTAATTCGGAGGTCGTCATTGTAAAGATTAGGTCTCCGGGCCGTAAACCCATAATTTTGGTGTCTGTTTACTACAAGCCTCTTACCACACAGCTCAGGGTGGACAAATATGAATGGCTTCAATAACTGATTTCAACCGATCATCACAGTCCAGTTACTGTTGGCGGTGACTTCAATGCCAAAAGCGTTCTCTGGGGTTACTCCACGACCGACTGCAGGGGGCGTCGTCTCGAAGAAGCCATGGAGTTTTCTAACTTACGCCTTTGCAAAGAGCCACATGTGCGCACGCGTGTCGGCCTCCACGCTCGACAAACCGTGACTACACCAAACCTCACTCTTGCAACCTCTGGGGCGGTAAAACACTGGGAAATTTTAGATACCACTTGGAACAGTGATCGCTTCCCCATTGCCATCCGTGTCAACAACAAACGGCTTCGAGCCAAGAAGGCGTTGCCCTCTCTTGACTGGCAGCGCTTTCATGAATGGTCGCAACATTTTAAAAGCCATAGCTTCCAACAATTTGTTCATGACGTCACCACGGCTAAAGCTATGGCGACAGAAGAAATAGAATGTTGCGACACAACCACTCATCTCGACAACCACTTAGCCAACCTGTGGAAATGTGCCTCTGTCCTCACTAAAGGCTACCGTACACGCGGCAAGCGCCACAAGGATCTTACAAAACTTACAGAACTACAATACCATACGCGACTACACACTTCGCCTAGACGTAGAAAACTGGCAGCAAGTCTGCGCTGAGATGGAGCAAGAAAAAGGACTCCGTAAACTATTGGCCCTTTATACAAACATAGCTTGAAAAGAGAAAAAGCGGACTTTCATTTTCGCAGAGTTCTCCTTAAAACATCCGATATCCTCGGTGGAGGAGCAACTCACCCGGACCTTCATCCCGCACGCTGCAGACCAGCCTCCTGATAACCTTCTTCCCGTTACTGTGCCTACGCTAGATCCCGAACTTGACAATCCGTTCACAATAGGGGAACTGTCGGCGGCGCTCGCTTAAGGAAAGAGCCACTCGGCCCCAGGGCACGACGGCGGCACCTGGCAGATGCTTAGAAATCTTAGTGATGCCGCCACAGCGCAGCTCCTAGAAACAGTAAATAGCTCATGGGAGACAGTGGATGTGCTGGAGCAGCTCAAGCTAACACTGGTTAACCGCATACCACAGCCTGGAAAAGATCCTTCTATAATTTCCAACCTCAGACCAATTGCTCTCACTTCCATCGTCTGCAAATTAATTGAGCGAATAATCAACAATAGGATTGAATATTACCTGGAATACGCCACAGCTTGGTACCGCCCTGCGCAAACCGGCTTTCGCCCCAATTTGAGTACACAAGATTGCTTATGGCCGCTTCGGTGAGTCATTAATTGAACTTCCCGACACGTCGTGTCTGATTACGTCCTCGCGGTCGACATGAGCAGCTTTTGACAACGTAGATCAAAACGTCATCCTTGCGGAGCTTGCCCAGGCCTACCCCAGTAAACGGGCGCTGAACGGATACGCAACTTTCTCCAGAGGAGACCCGTAAGTGTCAACTGTGGTACCCAAGAATGGACACCTCGCACATACTTCCTCGACAGGGGAGTTCCTCAGGGCTCAATCCTCGGCCCTTTACCGTTTAACTTGGCGATGGCGAAGGCAGCAAGACACCTAGAACAAGAAAGTGCAGGAAGATTCGCGATCTACGCGAACGACGTAACAGTGTGAGTCGAGGCCAATGATTTTGAGTCCGCCGATCACATGCAAGCCGAGCTGCAGGCAGCGGTGCATAGCCTGGAGACCTCACTAACAGAGCTGGGACTTGAACCTGCACCTGACAAGACTGAATTTCTCAGCAATGATGGCAGGGCTCGTACTAACTCGTCCCAAGAGTTGCATATTCTCATGGCAGGCCAGGTGCTCACATCTCATAACGGATCACTCAAGCTTCTCTGTGTGCCCGTCAGAAGCTGTAACAGTCCTCATACTTGCATCAAACGCCCGAAGAGCACCTGGAAGAGTACCCTACATCTCATCGCTCGTATGTCAAACAAGTACGGTAATGCAACGCAGGAGGCTTGTCAGACGCTGGCTAGCGCGGTAGCAGTTGGCAAGATTCTCTACGGTGCCCCCTGGTACGAACTGACCACGAAAATCCACGAAGACCGAGCTCGTCTGCATAGGGCCACGTTACGCACTATAACAGGCCTACCACGACATACGCGCATCACGGCTCTAGAGGAAGTGGTGGCCCTTCCTCCTATACACAAAATCATTGAGGAAGCTGTAACTCGCCACGAAACACGCAGAACTTGCACGAAACAGGGACGCGCTTTGGAACGCTGGGGTTGCCAACTCTCGGCACCGGTTGATTATGAAGGCCGGCCGGCTCCGGCCAGGCTTCGTCCACACCTCGGCCGCTACAGACGTACGGCTCCACCCAGAGCACAAACGGCGGTACGGCTCCACCCAGCTCGACACACGGCCGCTGATAGAGATCAAGATGAGGAAGACATATACGTAGAAGCATCCCTAAAAGACGGCGCCAAATCAATGGCATGGCGCAGCCGTGAGAATCTCAATTTCAACGGCTACCGTACTATTCGCGCACCCGATGAGTGCATAAAGGAAGGGGAGCTGCTCGCTATATACGGTGCTCTACTGCAGGTAAGAAACCTCCTGGCCGGCAATCAATTTCTACAAACTGACATGTCGCGCAAAATCCGAATACTCTCTGATTCACATGAAGCTGCAAGCGAGCTCCACAAACCATTCTCGACACACGCAATTGCACAGCAGATCGCTTCTATAATCAGAACCCTCTCAACACGCAACGTGCGCATCCGCCTCGCGTGGGTCCCTGGACACACGGGCGATGACGACGGGAACCAGTCCGCTCACTACGCGGCTCGGGAGAGAGTCTCGTTCCTACCTCCGCTGAAATACCCCGCCGTTACCGACGACCCTGCTGACATGTCCAACCACTTGGCCGTCGTAACGTGCAGACTGGAGAGTGCCAAACAGGGGAGCCGTGCACGACTTACGGCCGTTACACCACCGGGTTACCTTGGTACCTCAGCTGCTCTCACACGGCTTGAGCAGATCTTCATTGATAAGATCATCGCCGATGCCGCCTACACGCCAAACATCATGCGTAAATGGCTTACCGGCCCTCGCTGGCATCAAGGGGGCAATATTGACGTTGTGAAGTGCCCGTACTGTGGCTGTATGTGTCGTGCTGACCTGTGCCACCTAGTTTGGCATTGTTCAGAGTTCCGGAAGGGACGCGACGACCTCGTCGCCAAGCATGGCTTTCACACCAATTGCGAGGAATTTCTTGCATTGACCAGAGCAGGAGCGAACGGCATCTGGGAAAATATTTGCAAATATGCTAAGTGGCCTATACAAAGCAGTGTAAAGCGTGTCTAGACCACCCATGCCGTCCCTTCGTTTATCAATAGACACCTACCTTTCCTTTTCTTAACAACCCAATTCCCGAACAAACGGCCTTGAGCCTCTTTTTCTAAAAAGCAGCTCATTCATTCATTCATTCATTCATTCATTCATTCATTCATTCATTCATTCATTCATTCATTCATTCATTCATTCATTCATTCATTCATTCATTCATTCATTCATTCATTCATTCAAGAGCGTTGCTCAGCAGCTATTGCTTTCAGCACTCGATGTCAGTTATCAGCTGCAGCTATGAAAGAGAGACACGTGACCAGAAACATGAAATGCGTCATGCATCGCACGAATTCGGTGAATTGCAGGAGACAAGGTTGCCAAAATTTCGTCGCGGAAAATTCGAAAAGAGGACTCTAAGTTTGTAAATAGCTTCTCAAAACTATGAGCTAATTTTTAAAGCGACCTACTGATAGAACATAAGAAAATTGACATGTCATGACAGAAAGTGCCCAGATCCATTCAATTCGGCAGCAGGTATCAGTCGAAAAAGAGCGCGTTGTTAACCACTGCTATTGGGTGTCGAATCCAGTTCGATCCCAGAAAGTTGGAAAAGGCTAAACAATGAATGGGGTTAAGATTTCTAACGCTAAGGTAGTTAGTGTGCCAGTAGACACAGCGGGTTCCTGAGCGAACCAAGTCTAACAAGGCGTCCTAAGAGAGAGCGTGGATAATGTGTCTATATCGGAAACTGCTTGGATCCAGAAGATAAATCTTCCCCTATTTGTTGTGGGCTGACCAGGATACGCCTGAGACGTATAATATCAGTGACCGGGGCCGCTAATTTACGGCAGATGTTTAGGAGCAGCTTCTGCGCCTTTGTTCTTGCCATTTCCGTCACTCAACGCCGTACAACCCCCCCACAAATGGTTTGTTGAACGTACAAACCGGACACTGACGAACATGCTTGCGATGTATGTCGGCTCCAGCCATAAGAACTGAGACGACGTGCTTCCTTTCATTGCTTATGCCTATAACACTCCGAGACACGAAATAACTGCGTATAGCCCATTTTTCATTCTGTATGCCCGTCCACACCACATTGCCGTCCTCTCCGGGCCTTCTATCTATTTCAAGCTCCCTCTGGCGCTCTGAGGAGGACCGCTCTAAGCAGCGCCACGATCGCCGGCACAAGGATGTCTGCTTCCGGCCCGGCGACTGCTGACACCTCTCCGCAAGCGTGGTTTGTCCCAGAAGATGCTGCCGCACTACACAGGCCCGTTTATTTCGCTCTCTGGGCTCAGTGACCTGAACTGCGTGGTTTTTCGCCAATCCTCACAAGATTGATACTTAAAACAGCGCAATAGGCGGGACAAAAGGAGACAAAACAAGCGCTGACTGACAAGTGGCGGATTTCATTCCAAGAAGCACAGGAAGATATGTAGGTTAAAAAGATCAACAAAAACACAAGCGGGAATTGGTGCACAACGCATCATGACAAACAAAAGACACGTGCCCTGCCGAGCTGCTAAGGGGTCTCAAGAGAACAACCGGAAACTGCAAATGCTACAAAAACAACAAAAACAACATAACAAGAGTAAACAGTTCGCAACAAGACAAGTGTATAAGATAGCTAAAATCTAGCGACAGGGCGCGCATCTAAAATTTAATCATCTAGAAATGCGATTTCTTTTGGAAATAAAGTGACAGATGGTGTGCTGACGCAATGTTGTTCTTTCTTTTTGATCATGAAAGCTTCCCATATCTCCCGCGTGCGTTGGTCACGATATTTTTTGAGGACGCGCGTTTGATTTAAAAGAGGCTAATATCCCTTGCAATCGCGGCAATGAAGTGCAAGGTTAGAACCTGTTGTCGAACCTCGTGAATTGGCGTGCTCTCGCAACCTGTCATTAATGCACCTTCCGGTTTGTCCTATGTAAAACCTGTCATATGCCATGCAAAAAAAAAAGCGTTTTTCTCAATCAAAAAGCCTATTTTTAGAATTGTACAAAAATAGGCTTTTTGGCAGTCTGTAGCAACCGACAATGAGCGGAGAAGAAGGGTTCACAAGGTGGCGCACAATCTCAAGAAGACTGTCGGAAAAGCTGGAGAATGTGTTTTGTTCTACACATCGGAAAGGCTCGGAGGCCTACGCAAAAAAGTGAATGCCCGCGAGAGAACCAGGGCAAGCAACACCGTAAAGCATGCTATCCGCCATGTGGATTGCCGAAACAACCTGATATACAAGATACCCCTGTCGTGTGGACGTTGCTACATGTGTCAGACCAAGCGCTGTTTAAATGAACGGCTGAGTGAGCACGCTGGCAGCTTAAAAGAAACGACCAGTCGTAAGCAGTCTGGTAATTCATTGTCGCAAATGCGAAGGCTGCAAGGCATTCCTTAACAAGACTAGACCGATAGGAAGCTACAGAGACGAGCGCACAAGGGAGCTATTTGAAGCGCTTCGGATGCATCAAGAAAGAGACATCTACGACAGCACAGCTTCGATATTGCTCAGAAAAAAAGAAATCCAGTACATGGAGGCTAGCAGTTCTTTGTGCGATGTTTTGTCTTGTTTTTATTCTTTGGCCCGCCCCTATTAACAACTTCTTATCCTTTCAAGAAATGGATAATTCAAGAAATGGAGAATGGATCCTTTCTTTCTTTCTTTCTTTCTTTCTTTCTTTCTTTCTTTCTTTCTTTCTTTCTTTCTTTCTTTCTTTCTTTCTTTCTTTCTTTCTTTCTTTCTTTCTTTCTTTCTTTCTTTCTTTCTTTCTTTCTTTCTTTCTTATATATTTCAAAGCTGTATATTTCAAAGCGCTCGAATAAAAGCGATCAGTTGCTAGTCAGCGCGAGTCCGTGTCACCTTCTTTGCGTCTTCTTTTTTCTGTGCGCAGTTTTCTACCTAAGTCATGCACCAACTAGTTCAACAACGAGCTTTATTACAGTCCCTAGCACCAGGTGCATTTTGTATACTACTAAGGACCCATGCTACTAAGCAGCCTGTTAATAAGCACGCACGTATCACATTCTGTAATTGATTTGAGACAGTTTTGTTTTACCTGAATGAATTAAATTTTGTAGCTTGAAACAGTCTGTCCCGATGCAAACTAAGAATCAGACTGTAGTTCAGACATTCACTGTCTTTGCATAAACTACAGCTTAGGAAGTTTATCACGAAAAAAAGAGTGGCACATTTTAAATTCGGATACACAATATTTGCCCTTACGTTCACATCACATAACAACACATTCGGTTTTAAAGCCACTGCTCCTTCTCTGTATAACTTTTAATGAACAACATCCTGCTGTCTGTGACACCTATTAGGCTAACGGTGCTCCTCCAATTCGACGATACACTCAAAAATTTCAGCTGCCAGAGTTTAAGCCCCCCGTGCTTCTATAAAAAGGCTATTTGGAAAATTACTGCGTCTTCCCTAAGACTCCTCATCGCTGGTGCCGAGCATTCATTACGGGCCACTGAGCGACTTCGGTTTCGAAAGGGATCGAAGGACGGAGGTGTGATAAGCAGCTGCCGTAGAGATGGCGCAAACACGCTTGCGCTGGGAGTAATTAATGCGTCGCGAGGCAGCCCTATTGCACGTGTGCGGCGCTTAGCTGAACGCGCTCGCGTGAACGTCGGTTGCGTAGTCTCTCAATGAACATGCGCGAACTCCCTGCAGGCACCTTGCGCTGTCAGCGCGGCACAGATCAAGCTATCTCCAAGCGCAAGACGGTGCGCTTAACTCGCTTAGAGACAGCGAAGTTGGAAAGTACCCATTCAAGATCCGGGCTTCGATTATTCTGAGGTACATAGGAGGCCTCTGCTATTTCTACGATTCATTCATTCATTCATTCATTCATTCATTATGGCAGTTCTGCTGAGAAAAAATAGATATGCAGGCACGTCATTTCAACAATGTACATCACATACGAAAAGAATAAAAGTCAAGAACAAAATCAAGGACACAATTTGTTCAGGTTGTACGGAAAATGGTGGATGATTTAGCGTGGTTAGGTCAGATGCGAAATAGGAGCGCTAGAACTTCGGTTTCGCTTCGAGGTTCGGTTTTCAAGGTCAAGCAGGATTCAGACAAAGATGGCCAGATCGGACTTAAGCACCGCATTAAGGGTATGACGCGACAGGGTTAATGTGTTAGATCTCATATATGCGGAATTGGTCATTCTATATTTTACATTAATAGATGGCTGGGAGTCCTGGTAGCACTCCTGGCGCAGTGGTGCAGCGGTTAAGCGATGCGCGACTGCCCCGCGATGGCAGGTGCTGCCACAGCTGGGGCTTGTCCGACCCAGGTTGCTCTTTCCGGTCGACGTCAAGGTCACGCACATTTGGGGCTTTAGTGACCGCCGACTAAAAATTACCAGACACATCACCTTCGCCACAATAATGTATGACCATGTATAGATCACTATACAAGGTAACAAAATACCGCACTTTAGACTTTAGTGCCGGAAGAAAGTAAAAACAAAAGAAGAAAAGACGAGAGATATAATGCAGCACGCTTCATAATTTTACAAAGTACTGGTGCAATGGTTTGGGACATAGACTGCCTGTGTTTTTGCACGTATTGAGCGTTGGCAGGAAGTTGTGCTAACTACTGGTGTTTGCAATACGTTCGTAAATGTGGGATTTGCCACACATCTGGGCTTCTTGTTTGGTTTTGGTTTGATGGGGTTTAACGTTCCAAAGCAACTACTCAGGCTATGAGGCTGTGTTTTTTTAACATGCAATGACATCACAGAGCACACGGGGCTCTAGCATTTCGCGTCCACCGAAATGCGAACGCCGGGATCGAACCCGCGTTTTTCGGGACAGCTGCTGAGCACCATAACCGCTAAGGCACCGCGCGGGTGATTGTGAGTAGTACGTGGTTTTAAAGACGGCAGTGATGACAAAGTTTTGACCGTCAGTAGAAGAGAAGTAGACTGCTTGCAATATCGATATTTGTATATGTTTTGCACCCTCATGATATTAAACCAATAGAACGCGTACGTAGTGGTGCATTGACAATGCTTCGATATTTGCAAAGTGGCGGACAATTTTTTTTTTGTAATACAACGAGTTTGATTAAATTCGCCATTGTTTCTGTGCACAATATTAAGAAACAGTAGTTTAAAAGTGAATTAAACAAGATACAGCGCTCATGGTGTGTGTTCTGTATGTCATGTTATAGATCATACACCTGAAGTTTGGCTTTCACTGGACAGCATACGACAAAGCGATACCATGCTCGCAGCAAGAACATGCAAGCGAAATCTTAGCAAGGTAGGCGTAAAAGGAATGGCTTCTCAGCCTCATTGAGAAAAACTATGGGTCGCTGAGTCACTGGCACAGTTCTAATCCGATTTTTTTACATGAAAGGCTCCCAAACTTTCACGAGCTGCTTGCTCTCTGCCGAGTCCTCACGTCGCAGAACCGCGGTAAGCAAGACATAGACAATAATGAGGGTGAGCGACCTATACAACACTGCAGGGCTTGAACCAATTGTGTACCCCGGTTTCGTGATGTGAAGATTCTGGTTAGGGGCAGACAGCAAACAGGTCGTGAAGCTATTAAAGGCTTTTACACAAAAAATGCGGATGCGAACTCTGGAACTCTGTCTGTGACACACTAGGTATTCTCTATTAGGTTTAGTAGAAATTTCTTTCACGCTACTGTGAAATGACTTTTACTTGCGTATTGTCCTTGCCCTGTTTTCTCTTTTTTTTTTGGGGGGGGGGGGGGGGGAGGGAGGGAGGAGCTGTGTACATCGCTCTGTTGCTTGAATGCACTTAGTGGTGAGAAGAACGAAACGAGACAATGAGTGGACGTAGTGTCGTGTCGTTTTGTGCTTGTCACCACTGAGCGCATTCAAGCAACAGAGCAATGAAATGCTAGGTGGACTCTTTTGTTGCCTTGCGAAATAGATATGTCGGCCAGCATCGCCTCATAAACAGTTTTCAGTAAGCGCCTACCGGTTTGTTCAACGGCGATATCGGCGAAAGAACCGGAAGGCCTGTCAGCGCATTCGTTTTCACCAATTCCTTTCCTGAATTGCAAGGGAATGGATGCATCTAACGTGGACAACAGCAACAGGAAATAAAGAACACGGTGCATACACTAGGATCATCAATTAGCGAAATATCCCACGTTCTTGAGCGACGCTTCAGGTGAGGTAGACACTGTCGTTTGCTAATCCGTCTCCAGACGAGTATTCGCGATGGGTGCCAGGCCTACCATCGATATTCCCGGACACTGCGAATCAATAAATGCAATCGCTGCTCCCCTCTTCGCAACCTAAGCTCGCACTTGGCGCCTCGCAGCGGCTGCTTCTCCACATATTGGCCCTATTCGCCCATCAAAAGCTCATCAGCACGCGAATGGCGACATCCTTGCTGTTTGCTGCCGCCAGCATCCTTCGATACAACCAGGAACCCGCAACCAGCTGGATGCTGCAAGCTGTCGGCTCAGAGCATGTGTGTTTTTTTTTTCAGCACGAGACTGATGAGGCGCAGGGAAAGAAAAAGCTTAAAAGCGAGCACACGACCGTCGTGCATACCTGGATATCCTAAGGCCTCGCTCACGGAAACAAAACACAGCATTTTGAGGCCCTTGTTCCTGGGAACGGAAACTCCAGACGTGAAACTGTTATCATTTTAAGTTTGCCGAGTAGCCTGGACAAGTTAGCAGGAAATTCTTGACTAGTTTTTTGAGGCATGGACATCAAACAAAATGAAGCTTTGCTTTCACTATTGCAATCGCACTTTGCAGATTTTCAGAAACACAACTTGACGGGCCACACCTTGACAATGCCACTTGATGCCACCGTTGTGAGTTCCGTATTGATGCTGAAAGGCGTGCGCAGGTTGGGAAGCGACCCAGCACCTTCGCCAAGCTGCAACGTGCAACGCGAAGGAGAACCACCGAAGCAGAGCTGAAAAACTGCCCAGTTCCCTAAGTGGTCCGAGCGAGAGACAGCCTCTGCTTGTGAATGCGCTACTTCTTGCTCTACGATCGCATGCATCAATATCAACGCCATCCATTAATGCTGCAGACAGACACAATTGCTATTTAGTTGCCACGCCCATCCCTCATGTAATGCCCCATGCCAGGGGTCTTTGAGGTATCATATAAAAAAATTGCAGAGGGCACTTAAGCTCCTACTTACGGGTATGACGCGAAAGCGTAGTGGGTTGGGCTTTCCATTCTGAGCTGTTTGACACCTTTGAACGCATTTTCGTTTTTTTAATTGTTTCAAATAATAAATTGATCAATTACACTATATAAATTTTCTTAGAATCATCAAGCAGTGGCTTCTCATTCTGAGCATTCTAAATCCTTTGATCCCCCGTTTATGAATTTCTAATCTTTCATTTCTTTCATTAATCAATTAATTGCAATGATTTCATTAACAAGTCACCATCGCCTATCACGCACGAATAAATCATCAACCACTAGAGCCACAAACTACCATGACACGATTTTGTTTGTGGAGGCCCCGATTGTAGATCGCCGGTTCGAATGCCTGCCGTGAGCTAGGCTTTAACTTAAAGGAGTATAGACACCTAAATATTGGGTGTGCGTTTTCTTGTTTGTAATGATGCGTAAGGCATTATTGTATATCGATTACCACCTTTCTCATATATATATATATATATATATATATATATATATATATATATATATATATATATATATATATATATATATATATATATATATATATATATATATATATATATATATATATATATATATATATATATATATAATCGCATTTCTTTTTCGTGCTGTTTCGTTTTCGGTTTCAAAAGCCCAAGAGGACTGTGACGTCAGCATGTACTTACAGGTCATATGAGACATGAAAAAAACTGCAATATAACCGCTGCTTCTTCATTCGTTGTCATTCTGGCTCTTGAGGAAGGCTGGCTTCAGCACTACAGTAAATTAAAACTATGAAGCAGCGATCTTGTGGATATTTTTCTATGTCTCACGTCACACAAAAGCACACTTTGACGTCACAGCCATCGTTCGGCTGTTGAAATCGAGACTGAAACAACATGGCCGAAAAAATTCGATTACAAATTTTTTCGCGATCGTAGGCGAATATCACATGGTGATTCATGTGTAGTAGTGTCTTCCGCATCATTATAGAGAAGGAAACATGCCACCAAAATTAGGTGTCTGTACTCCTTTAACTAACTAGTAGGTTTATGGTGCACGAAACGCTGAATCGTATGACACCATTCGGAACATCGTGCGGCAAACAGTAGGTATGATACAGTTTCTTTTTACACAGGCCCCAATTATTTCCGGCACGCGGTGCGGACTACGCCGACGGCTTCTCGACCGAACGAGCAATACACGCTGTCGCGTAAAACTGTACGCGTCGAGCTCAGACCTTATTATCATCCGCCCATTATTTCCTCCTCGTAAGCACCAGGGTGGCTCCTTTTTTTGGCGGGGAGGCAACAGTTCAGGCAGCGGGACGAAGAGGTCAACGAAGGGCCTGAGTGACGCCCAGTAGTGTGTCGGTCGTGACGCTCTTCAATCAGCGTGCACCTACCTGCGCTTCGAATGAACACTTTAACAAAATAAATGAGCAGCGCTTTACCTAAATGTTGACCGTTTTAACAGCTCTGGAACCGTGCGGAATTTCTGACTTTCTTATTTTTCAATGCTAGCACCAGCTCCGGAATGAGCATTACACCTGGGAGTGAGATTGGCTTCTACGTCGGAATTTACAGGCGACCAAACGAGACCAATGTCTTGCTATCGAGTGCAACTTCGAGGCCACTGCTAAATGGCAGGTTCTCAGTTCCTCGGTGAGCGGAAATGCCAGCATCAATCAATCCTTGCTTGACGCTTTTGAGGGTCCTTGTTTTTCTACTCTACGCTGCCCACCTTCGAGGCGTGTTCCATGAACTAAGTTTCACAATCCTTTAGTGATGTATATTTTCGCATGTTTGGCGCTCTTAAAGAAAAATTGAGCATTGTTATCTTACTAAAGCCATCTGCCGTTTCTTGTACAATTTATATCGGGCAGTAGAGGTTTTGCGCTTTTGGCGCACAGTGCTCATAAATATACTCTGCGCGAGCCACCGGCACTTCTTCGGGGTTCGATAGCAAGAGACGTGTCAAAAGTTCAAAAAAATTGTAGGACGTTTAAGCTTCGCCGTTCGTGCAACGCGACAGCGTGTTCCAGCGCTGTCAGTGTATTACTCATGTACGCATCAGTACACAAAGACACTGCATGAAGCCAAAGACCACATCGCCTTCACTAGGTCCGCTTTCATTCAACCGGAACCAGCGAGCCTTCTTAGCGTTGTGTGTAGCGTAATATGTTCTTCTCGGAGATTACAACGAACATTTAAGAGGAACATTGACATCACACCCTACAGTATCCGTTTTTTGCCCGTGGAGAAAAAAAAAACCACTGTGTTGTGACTTGTGATCTCTTTATGTTGATGGGACTATTTAGTCTCTGGAAGAGTCGCATGCTGGACCGCCGCGCAGAATCACCGCGGTCGTGGAAATATTTGTTTCGTGAACAATGCGCTCTGGTGCGGGGAGTATCTGCTGCCCTGCAAGAGCCGCCTAGCTGGCTCCCCTATCTGGATGCATGAGTGTGCCTCCCAGACTTTTTATGTTTTTGAAGGTGGGGTCGTGCAGGGGTATGGTGGCCTGGTGTTTTTTGACGGCAGCATGCTTAAAATTTTCTTTTAGACACAATTTGCAAGCAATAAACAAAAAATTGCCTTCGTAGCGTGTTTTGCGCGTGTTCGCATCGCTATCTGAAAGACCTGATTTCGATTTCCCGTATCCGCACAAGATTTCTTTTATTATTTACAATACTGCTAGCCCAAATCTTTGGAGGTTCTCGTGTTAAAGCGCCAACAACGCCGACACCGCCTTTTTTGCAACACGAGCTTCTTATCACTGTCGCGTTAAAGAAACTGAGCTTTCGGATAATTTGATAGAAAACGCGCGACTAGAAAAACTGAAGGAATCCATGATGCGCCACCATATGTTGCGTTTGTAATAACGTTTGCGTTATTTTCTTACAAGACGATGATAAATGTCGCCTAGGTGCACCAAGTTCCTGAAGTTAAGACAACTTATTTAGGGGAGGGGGCGACAATAATGGCGGAGATTCATTTCCATGCTTTGCGAGCTTCGCGGAAGCTGCTTCACATCGCTTTTACCAAGGCGCTCATGACGCTCGCTTCCGCAGCGTAGAAAGAACATAATCCGCTCTTGGAGGAAAGAGGAACATCGCTTTTCTTGTAAAACCGCGCGCAGCCTCTGAGCCAAAAACCGGAACAAATGTAGGGTGGCATCTCGGCTGCTTGAGTGAAGACTAGGGCCCCAAAAAACAAAGCCTCGGGTTAGGACGAAGACTTGAACGGCAAATCTTGTACCTCATGTTTTATTCTGGGCTGTGCTATGCATTTTTCATGCATTCTCTGGAAGCATGCGTCGCAAGGAAAACGCTTTCGCTCATGCTGTTCATCGGAAGGGTATGTGTTTTATATTTTTTATTTATAATGACGAGTTCTAGCGTATTTTTCTGCGCTTCGGTGTCCAAACGGCGCAGAAAAGAAGCTTCGCTACCGCCCGCGACTGACACAGTGCGGTGTCTATGACGAAGAGAATGACCCGGGAATTTGGGGTGCAACAGTGCTTTTCAACATGAGGTGCTTCATGCAACCTACCTGGCTCCGAACACTGTGTTCAGAAAGCGAGTCACGGATGACAATGACCGAGAAGAAAACAACAGTGCGAGAAACTATAAATGCGCAACATGCACGGCAGTTTGCACAGGCATAGCTTTTGGTGACGTAATCGCCATCCTTCAACTCTAGACCAGAAACAACAGAAGCTAACAAGCGCGTATGTGCTTGGCGTTATTGAGCCAAATCAAGCGAACAGAAAAAGAGAAGTAGTTGCACTGAGCGAAGACAAGGCGGAACAAAATTTTTCGCCCTTGCCAAGATTGCCGCTTTCCGTGTCTTTCAGTGATATATGCCTCTAGATGGTCACAAAGAAGTAAAATCTGACAGGGCTAAAAAAAAAAAAAGACAAAGCAACTTTCGGGAGGGGAAAGAACCCAAAGGGTAGAAAACGTAGCCCAAAAAGGACAAGGACTCAGAAAGAAACACACACAGCGCTGTGTGTGTCCTGTGTTTCTGATTCCTTGTCCTTTTTCGCGCCACGTTTTCTATCCTTGAAATGAACCAACAAGTCCAGGCGTCTGGCCTTCTTGAGAGAACCTAGTTTCCAATGCTGTCGAAACATAATGGAGTTCTTTTCTCTGCGGTCATTTCCGTCCTCGCTCTCGTCGAACCACCGTCCCCGTCGCCCCACTCTGCCGAGGACGACGCCTTTAAAAGTCTTCATTTCGAAAAAACTCACTGGTGCGCGCGCGCCACCAAGCGATCGATGGCTGTCGGGAGGGGACGGAATGAGTCAGCGCCCCATTCATCATCTCGCGCGTGATCTCTTCCTTTACTTGTTCTGGGCTGCTGTTTCCATCTTTTCGTTAACATGATCGAGCCAACGTTTACTTTCCGTAGCAAAGCAGCTGAGGCAGAGAAAAGTCCTGCACTCGCTGTTGCAGCGTAGAACGCGGTGGTAAAGGGAGCGGAAACAGCGTGACATCCCTAATTGTTTGCTTCGGTTGGTGTTTCACTTCATTTCAGTTCGGTACGAAAATCGACTGCTGCAGCAGTAGAGGAGTCTTTACCGGGATACGAGTGGTCTGTCAGCTGTTGCTTACGATGTCGAGCTGTCCTCTCCAGGTAATGAGACAGCGGAAATGGAACCACAACTTGGCACTGTTCTCGAGGCGTTTACGGGCGAACGCACATTTCGCGGGTTAAGGGCATAGTACTTTTCGATGGCGTTCGTAAAAGTGCTGTCTTCTATTTTTTTTTCCGAGAAGGCTGCTATAACTTCGGTTCAGCCGTATGTTCCTGCATTTAATTTCAGTTAATTTGTTTTAATTCAGTCCAAATGCCACCTGAAAAACTGGAGAGAGGGAAGTCGCTCCTTCACTTCTAGGAGAGAAAAGGGAGAGAGGGGCGACGGTGAGCGGAGTACCCTGCAACCTGAAGGTGGGTGCCACGGAAAGAACCTAGAGGGTGTCTGCCGTGCAAGAGGACGAGTGCAGAGCTCTGCATGGGCAACCTGAGGGCGGTTGCCACGGGGATAAGCCGGCGGATGGCTGCCGTCGACAGTGAGTTGAGAGAGGGGCGGAGGTAGCCACTGCTCCATTGAAGTGGTTGCCCGACGGCCACGTTCAGAACTGAGTGTCGATGGACACTGGATGCCAGACACAGAATAAAAAAAACCAAATGTGCAAGGAAGTCAAGTGAAAACTAGTACATAGAAGGCTAAGTGTGTAATGAAGGTGGATGCAAAGAAATATGTGTTTTTCGTGTCATACAAAAGAGAATGAAAGTGCAATGCTACACATTCACGTCGGATCGTCCCACTGGGCGCCTTTCAATATTTTTGCGGTTTTCAACACCTGGCACTGTTACCTCGTCCGTCGTTGGAGCCGGGCCTGAAAGAGTACCTACGGTTGAAGCATTGTTCGTACAAGATACCTCGCCAACTCAATTGGGACTCCTCCTCCCCTTGACGAAATTCGTCAAGGGTAAGGACGTCGCTGCTGCTTTTCTCATCCTATGAAGCCATTGTGTTCCTTTGACAGACTTATGAATGTCTAGCCTAAGGACTCTCATCAAGTCCATCTCTTGGAATGTGCATTTCGCAATCTTTAACGGCACCCTTTTAAGCTGCCGATTTTTTTCTTCCGTTTCTGTTACTGAAGTGAATGTAGCTGGGCCTTTGTTGTGACAATACCAGGCCTGCTTCGCGTACGTACGCTTTCACAGTGTGGAAGGCTTCTTGTAGGTAAAAATTCTATGTTTGAAGCTGTTTAAGGGTAAACTAAATCGGGACACAGTCCGCGCAAATCAAGAACTACATCTCTTGTATTTCAGCTAATTTCGACGCCCATGGTACGAATGCGATGTTTAAAAGCTGAAGGTCCGAAACAGCTGAACCTTGTGGCACTACTCTATTTGAGGTGTTGTTGATTTCTTGCCCGTTGATGATGGAAGGAATGTTTTGTCTTCTAATAGGGTTTGTGTTGTTCTCGTGCGTTCAGGGGAAAGTACATAGCTTCCATGCTCTCAGGGATCTCTGCATGTGACACCCCGCATACCTTCGCCACGTCCGTAGCCATCACAGTGCGCACAAGGTGGCTTTGAGGGCATGCCTCTTCTGCCAGTATAGCCAAACCACTTTTTGTGTCTATTCTTCACTGCAACCTAAAATGTTGTGCCCGCTATTTTTGCTTTCTTTAAAGCACCGCATTCGAATTTATGTGCCTTGTCACTGGAAATTTGTCACAGAGTCACTTTGTTGTTTCACGAGAGAACCAGACAATGCGCTCCGGAGAACGTTATTGACTCAAATACTGAGCACTGAAAAAAAAATGACCCATGTTCGTTCGCTCGAACCATTATTCAGTTTTTTTTAATTCGAAGACTTGCCATGCGGCGTAATAAAACCACTGTACTTGAAACAACTCTTTCCCTCCTGATAATCATTAACTTTATTTAGTGTCGCATGATCGTGTTGTGATCGCGGCTTCGATTTGTTGGCGCGCAGTCATTGACAACTGAATTTGTCCAGAAGCTTTCGGTAGTATCTACAGCTGTCTACGCATTGCTGTAATTGGTGCTTGCCGTCTACGAGTAAGGTATGATGCTACCAGTCTCTCGCTCGGCATGGCCATGTGTCAAAGCGATGGTGCACACAGAACTGGGCCGACATAATGGAGGACAAGTAGGCGATGAGATGATTAGAGAGTCAGGCATAGATTGGGTATCTATAGGTGATATCTCGAGGATTTAGCTTTGTCTTGTTCTTTCAACGCAACCCCGTTCTCTTTAATGCTGCTCTTGTTTGGTACCCGAAAGAGGAGGTGGCAAACTGCCCCTGCATCGTGTTCCGATGCTGCCTGCCTTTCAAGCCCACTAGGTTCACTCAAGAAGCAACTGTCGGTCATTGGACACGGACGACGAACCGTTCTGCGGAGGCAGACTGGTCCATGTAGATTAGTAAGAGCGCGAAATGACTTCTCCATATGTTTCCCTCGATAATAATTGCTTACCGCATTTCGCTGTGTCAGGCGTGACACCAGTTTTTGTTTTAAAATGTAAGCTACAAGAAGGCAGCTTCTTCCATGCATTGCCGCATTCGTTTGCCGACGCTGCTCAGCCCCAACAGAACGCGCCTAAAGCTGGCCTCAGAATTCGCGGAGCCAGTGCGTGGCTTGCCCAGCTGCAGATTTACAACAAGCACGGAAAGTTCGCCGTTTCTCGTGCCACTATTCACACTGCTGTAATGAGACAGCCATAGCCGCTCGCACAGAAATGCATATCGGAGCATTCAAGCGGTTCTAAAACTCGAAAGGGAAAGTTTTTTTATGCGCAGTCAGTTCGGCGAAAACCGCGACGCGACTAGCCTGTAGCAGTGAATAAGTGCAGCACACAGGGGTATCCATCTTTCATAAAGGCCGTCGGACTTTTTGAAGAGGCCTTTTATTGAGAGAGCGATCTTGAGCGGCTCGATCACGCTGCGATCCTGATGTCTCTACGTACTGAGTGAGCTGCACAGGGCGATGATTTCCGTGTGGTCATCAGCGCGGTTCTCGAATCCGATTAGGTACAAGTGGTTGACTGATATAATCCACTCTCCTTCGAAACAGCAACGCCGTTCCATACCCCAAAACTAGAAATCCAAGCGCAGCACCAAATGAATGTTCCGCCGTGGACATGGATGATGATGATGATGATGATGGTGATGATGATGATGATGTCTGCAGGCTTAATGGCACATACCCACGGCAGCCAGTGTGCATTCCCCCGCCGTGGATTCGACGAACAACATCGTTTATGTTGTTGCAGTTTTGCCAGACACGTTTCCATTTTGGCGGAGTTACGGATTGCGACCGGGTGTACGTTTACAGTCTAGCAGAATTTCCTCTCGCGCAGCACCTCATTCCCTGTGTGATTTGCAGAACATGAAAGAAAAAAATGCGATCATAATATCTGACAAATGAAAAGACCAAAGTTAACTTTTTGTAGAATATTTGTGAATGCAATATGATAATCCTTAACTGGTAACCGGACACCTATAACTCCACGCATTGAGCCCCTAGATGTGCAAAACTATGACTGCTTCCTTTTATTCTGTCGTTTTGATTTTCATTCGCAGCTGATAAAAATAATCATGAAGAACAAGAGCTTGTCAAAACCGCGTGATTTAAAAGGCGGAGGCTTGGGCGTCCTGCCTACTTTGACTGCACTCTAATTTTCACCTTTCATGTTACCTAAATAGCCATTCGCAGCATTGAGCATGCAACGAAAAGGAAAAGAGAGGCTCGCCATGCCATACATGACGGAAGCCGACAATAATCGAAACCGAGGAGCATAGGGGATGTTTTTAAAAATTGTTTAATTAAATTAAAAAATCCCTCATACTCCTTGGTTTTGGTGACTATTGACTCCCGTCATGCATTCTCAGCATTGTTCCATGTTCGAAGGCGCGTTGAGCATTCAAGAAAAGACAAACCAAAGTACTTCGCGGAAGGCTTTACTGCCGCATATAATGCTTATACAAAGCTTCTCTTCATGAAGATCAAGAAAGATCGTCTGTCGACTACTGTTTAGAAAAGATCATAGGGGCCTCCAGGCAATGATGACGTGAGAAGTGTTAGATAAATATTACTAACAGAGCCTTAAATTAGGCGTGGCACCACCCCGATGCTTACACCAAGGAACCCACTCGTTCGACGGCTGCTTTGTTCAGCACGACTCACCTTCGACGGCGGCGGTTATCCACAACAACAGCAGCCGGCCGCCTAGAAATTCTCTCGACTCCGGCACGCGCTTGCACGGGACTGTGGGCGCAGGAGCAGGGGAGCGTCCCAATCACGGTGCGCGCCGCACTCCCCAGAGCTGCTGACGCAGGCATCGCTGTAACCATGTCCTCGTGCGCACCCGACGTGTGTGGGAGCGCGCGGGGCGCCCTTTTCCCTCATTGGCAGCCCCTTATTTTTTGCTTGGCGGGAGAAAGGGAGCGCTGGTCCCAACTACCCCTTTCGCTCCCGCTGGCCTCGTACGGGACGAACTCGGGACGCCGGCTTCCGTGGTGGCACCAGTGGCGCCAGCATGCGGTTCGGTGCAGCAACAGGTAGGTCACTGACAGGACGCTCTCTTTCTCTGTGTTCGTTCTATGTCCGGGGGTGTCAGATCAGGCAGGGAAAGAGTGGTTGGCGACCGCATTTTCACCTATTACGACGGCCAGCTATGCGCTTGCCAGCCTTTCAAGAATAGGTTTTGCCTGTGAAGAGCTTTTCGCAGTCTACCCCTGATGCAGTGAAGTAGCTAAGAAGTTCGGGGAGGCTTCCAACTTGACGATTCAGGCTGGCTAACCTGCACTGGGGGAAAGGAAAGAGAAGTCGTAGTAGTGGAAGGGGCACGGCCCGAGCTACCTGACACGAGGTGCAGCTTCCACAACAATGAATGGTTTTAGTGACGCAAAGTAGAGAGAACTTTGTTGTACAGAAAAATGCACATTTTGGAAAGTATACCGAGTAGAAAAAGCCCGTTGTGTGAAATTAGCCGCGTAACAAAAAGAAAAAAATGCCTTTATTTATTTTAGATTACGGTTTTTGATGGAATTCGGAGCGTTTCGGTGCCACATGATCTGTAGCGCTACTGAGTGTTTCAACGATCATCCTTCAAGCATGAATGGCTACATTCTTCCCTGAATAGAAAGATGGCAAGAAAGAGTTGTTATTTTGAAATATCGAAGCACGAACCTTCCGAGGGCCTGTAAGAATTGCACACACATGAGCACGCACGCACGCACGCACATACACGCACGGGATCTAGAATTTCGTCTCCATCGAAATTCGACCGCCACGGGCGGGATCGAACCTGCGTCTTTAGGGTCAGCAGCCGAGCGCCACAACCACTGAGCCACAAGGACGGCATGGACGCAAGGTCGCGTGATCAAATAGCAGATGCAAAACGACCTGTGGGCTGTGCCATGTTAGCATATTACTTTGTTTTTAAAGCAACTGAAATATTAAGCAATATTTTATAGAGCATAAAGGAACGCAAGTATGTCGTCGGAAAAATGTTATACTTGGTGACTCCACTGCAAATACAATTTCCTCGGAACTTTCTCTCTGTTGTCAGTAACATCAGGTTTGCAATACGCTGCCACACCATATATGCGCCTTATTCACCTTGTTTGCTCTCCTCAAATAATTGAAACAGATATTTGCGCATGTACAATGTCCTGCTGCCATGCTAACAACAAATCGTCGCTCATCTTGGTGTTCAACGCGCGACGGTTGGTCAACCGGCCTCATTAAGTGCGTCTCTTAAAGAAAAGAAGTAAGAAAGGCATCTGTTGTTTTTTCTTTTACGTTATAAAGGCTCCTACTCGAATCATGGCACATCCGAACTACCCCGAACAACATAAACCGCGTAAAAGGAAACCTGCCCCCCGGAAATGCCCAGTAACTTCGCTCCGCAACTGAAAGAATAGTCGCCATACACCGCCTCCCCACAGTGCGACAACGTGACTCACAGCCTTACCCCCTCCCCTCCCTCCCCCACGCCTTTCGCATCACAGCTTTCGTTCTTTTGACCTCTTGCTCCCCTCCATGCACACTTAAATACGCTAGCTACAGTCCCCGTCACCCCTGATGAAGGAGCCGAGCAGGCATCGAAACGTTGGATTTCAAATTAAAGTTTTAATAGTTTGTGTATATTACCTCTTTCTTTATCCTTTCTTCCTGTCCCCTCACCTCTTTCATTTCATTTCTCCATTCTGCCTGCTATCCTTTATTTCCGCTGCCCCAGCTCAGGCGCTCAGTATCGATGGCAGATGCCGGGGCTAGCAAAAAATCTTTTCCTTCCTTTTTATTATAATTTTAATAAAAACTGCTTGCTACTACTACGAAAGCTTTACTGGCCGCGAACTTGCAATTTCGCCGTGGCGGTGCCCCGAGGAGGCACATGACGTCACAATGCGCGGCTCGCCGCGGATATTTCTCTCTCTCCTTCCCTAGTCACTACTACGCATGCGCCACTAGTAGCACCGAGTCACAGGTGTTCCGCCGCTGCGCAGCATCGCGCCTTTCCTCAAATTCCAACTTTCAATTTTCAGTTCTCTCTTTCTTCTTTACCTCCCTCCTTTATCCCTTCCTTTACGGCGCGGTTCGGGTGTCCAGCAAGATATGTGAGACGGTTACTGTGCCATCTCCTTTAGTCAAAAACAAAAAAAGCAAGTGAGCCGACGGCGGTCATAGAGTTCATTGGCGTTGACAACTTTGCAAAGGCCGTTCATTTTCTCGAAAGGAAGGCTCACAACCGGCTCCGTGGGTCAGTGGATACCTCAATCTCGCTTTCATGTACGTGGCGTTGGTGTCCAACTGCAAATGCGTGCTTTGATTGCGTTCCACACACTGGATAGGCAGCGCGCCCTCCCTGCCACCCTGGGGGGTGGCAAGCAGTTAATGGTTGATCGCGAGAGATTGATCAGCAAACGAACGGTGCGGCCTAGCTATTGCCGCAGTGCCGCATGCATGTCAGTCACAACGCTGTCAGCGCTAATGCATTCAGGCCACATCTCTCTCTCACCACCACCGCATGTATCAAAGCACGAATGAGGCGTCCGCATACCCACGGAGCCACTTATGCGCCCTTCCTTTTCTCAAAGTTATCGCCGTCTAGAACATTGCCAACGCCAATGAACGCAGTGAACGCCGACATCGTTCGCTTTGTATATCCTGGATTAGCTGAGCTAATCCACATTGATATTTTTTGGTTGGAGGTGTGCAGAGTTTATTATGATTGAAAAAAGGCAGCGCAGGAAACACAGAGACGAGGTGACACGGACGGCGCTGAACTTTACTGTGTGCCAATCCTCGAATATATACGAACTGAACAACCGGCAGTCATCATACATGCGAAGATTTGTCGGATAGGGAGATAGAAGCGCTACCGACGAAGCTTGTCTCGAGATTACAAATCTGTTTTGATTCTGCGATCTCCCTGGTGATAGGCTCTTTGCTTTCACTGATGATAACCATGCTCTCAAAGTTAGGGGAACAATTATTGCAAATGAGGCAGTGGCTTGGGAGAAAACCTTCGAAATCTGTTCCTTCACATGTATTTTTTCTACGTTCTTTGCGAGTTCTCTTAAAGGAAGCTGAAGCACTTTTCGAAAAAAATGAGTTCTCTACATCATTTTGTAGCTTTTAGTCCGCTGAAACAGAAGATCTCATTCAAAAACAGCGGAAATAAACGCAAAAAGTTGTTTTTAGAAGAAAACGCGCCCCATAGCCTCAGGGCGCCGAGCGAACGCCGCTCTTGCCCGCGATTGGTCGGGACCGTCTTGACGTCATCCACGGGGATCTCCGACCGGCACCGACGGCGTTGCTGCGTAGCGCGTTGCTTCAGCGGGCTTTTAAGGACTACGTTCTGGAAATTATGGACAATTCAAGCAGTGTTGAACAGTTTGGACTTTCGCCATGCATGTTCGAGCCATCAGCAGCTTCAGAAAACGGCGGAACCAACGATCGACGCCGCGGAGTGCGCCGGCAGCGAAAGTCAAGTTGCGACATTTTCACGTGTTGGAAATCTCGACTTGATGGATGGGTGCATGACAGCTTTTATTTCCACCGGAAATGGAGACCCCTTACTACTCACCGCCCCCGGCACGCAGGCGTGGAGGGCGGGGCCGGAGCCTCCGTGACTAAAGGCTAACAAAGAGATTTTGTCTCTTCGCGGCATCAGCCGCCAGGCGGATTGGCTTGTTTCAGCCGAGCGGGTTCTTCGCTGCGCAGCAGGGCTTCCCAGCTTTCTCTGCTATCAATATCTTCGTCGACTCCGGTGTAGTCAGCGCATTCCCATATTCTTTGTTTCCGGATACTGTGGAAACGCCGGACTGTGGGAATCTGGACGAGCACGCGCAAACCTATTCGGAAATCGTTGAGAACTACAGACTAAACAGAAAACTGGTGCCACCGCCTGATAAGAAACTAAGCATAGAGAAGCGACCGCATGGCGGCGCCTGCAAGCCGGAAATTTCGTTGCTCGAAGTGCTGCTCATCAAAACTAGTGTGCTGAGAGATATAGTTGCTGCTGTAGTGTATCGAGATAACGAGCAGAATTACTTGTGGCAGATATATGCGTACCGCTGATCGACAACGTTGCCGTTCTGACTCAAGGACAAATTAGCATGCATTCTGGCGCCACTGTCGATCGTCAGCCATGACCAAGCGCTCATGAATGAAAATGTTTGCTTTGCTCAGGTATACTAGGCTTATATAATCGATTTTTTGTTCAGTTAGGTGCAGCTGCATGTGCTGCGCGCTGATGAAAGATTAAGAGAATTGCTTGTGCTGCCATGAGGCGCAAGCAATCAGGAAAAAGCAAAAAGGCACACAGTGCGTAACGAGCTCAAAAAAGTTCAAGACTGTGTGCCTCAGTAAAGCATTGCTGGAAGTGGCCATAACTCGGCGTGGATGTGAACCAGCTGGAAAAGGCAGAGTTTACAAACAGGTAAAAAAGTAATATAACGAAAAGAGAATTATTGCAGCACATATTTCGTGCAGGCAGTTTCGGCATGCTGCGTACCACCAGATTGTCTGGTTAACGTGGAAGAGGCTGGGGGAGAACAACCGGCGGATTCTACCAAGCTGTGTGCTGAGCGCTGTTCGAAAGGAGTACCATACCAAAACTGGTTTATATACAGGCTTCAAGCATTACACGGAACGCTGGAACGAGAGAAAGCAAACGGCACTGGCAGAAGGTTGCGTTGATCTGTCGTTCGCCAAAGTGCGGGCCGCAGCGGAGCAAGCGCAGCCAGACGGCCGACTCACTCTCCGTGAATGGCGTCACTTCCGCCAGTTCTCCCGCTCTGCCGTCCCCCCACCCGGCGCTTCCGGAAGCGACGAGGGCGTGCCAGCGGAGGGTTTTTAAGAAGCGATTGCAGCTCTGTTTGCGGACAGAAGCGGGAAAAAATTTACACACATGATTTTCAAGGTCCTTTCTTCCCAACCACAGCGTTTCATGCGATTTGAAAACCGTTTCAGCTTCCCTTTAAGCTATCGTTTACGCATCTCCCGGTCTGCCCAACATAAATTTTTCCACAATATGCGGGATTTCATAGACTATACGTTCTGCGCATTCAACAAAAGGTCGTCTGTGCTTCTTGCCGCACTCGCGTTTCTGGATTGTCTTCGACAGCTTGTTAGGTGCACAAGACATGACTTTCACGTCGTAACGCTGGACCACTTTTTTCATGTTGTGAGACCGAGTGTGAATGTTAGGAATCACATCTGCCTTCTGTCTGCGCTGAGCGTGTACATCACCCGTTTGAACCTCAGTGTGCATCATTCTGAGGAGGCCTTCAGCGACTGAAATGAGGAGGTGCTGAGGATATCCAGGGTTCAGCAGTCTTTCAGCTTGATGGTTGAACGCTTCTGAGATCAGGTGTGGGCACGTTTTGCCGACAGCGTTCCTGAGGCACAAAGTAGCTATAGCTCGTTTGAAGAGCTTGGTGTGAGCTGAGCTGAAAGGAAGAAGGGGTTTTTTGGCGCGATGTTCGAAGCACCAGCAGGCACCATCACGTTTAAAAGAGAACCGAACATCTAAAAATCTGATCCGGCCATCGACTGGGAGTTCATGGGTAAGGTTAAACGGGTTGAGCACCATTTTAAAAGCAGATTAATCTTTCTGCTTTCACAATCGATCACCTGTGCATCGCAGTTCAAAACAATTAAAAAATCATCTACGTAGCCAAAGACCTTGGGAACATTCTTGTCACTTAGGGACGATGTAAAGGAGGCGATCGAACTGAGCAAGAGGAATGTCGTCAAGAGCTAGGGCAATGCGGGAGCCTATGCAAATACCCTGTTTTTGCAGGTGAGGGGTCCCTTCAAAATGGATGCACTGTAGGTAGACGGATAAAAGCTCTAGGAACCTAGTAACAGGAACGACAGCTGTGTTTTGAAAGGCAGTGGGATTATATTTGTCATTGGAATGCTCAACGCATTCAAGTAGTATGTTATGAGGTAAAGAGAAAAAGAGATCTTTAATGTCAATTGAAAAGACTTTCAAGCACTTGCAAGCACCGTTATCACCAGCAAGAGCAAAGGGCGCATCGCCAGGGGGGAATTCGGGGACTTTCAGCGCCCACTTAATAAAACATGCAATGAAGTTTGGGCACGAACGCACGACGCTAATTTTAAGTTTCAATATAAATAACAAGTCGACATTTCAAGTCAGTGGTATTTTGCGCGCTTTTTTCTCCTTGTATAAGTAGCAACTCATACTGTTAATGCGAATTCATTACTAGTCCTATTACGAAAAAAGCCGACTGCATGTCTGCGTTTGTGTCAGTGTGTGTGTGTTCGCAATGCTACAGAAAATACTAGCGATGGCAAGAAAAATAGCGGGACGTCATCAAGAGGCCGCATGACGCACAGAGCAAGACAAGCACTGCCACTGCAGATAATACCATGCATGCGGTTCGTCTATATACACCCGCTGCTGGCCGACCCTCGTGTGGCGCCATTCATGTTGTGACATTTATTTGAATGATTTATTTATTCACAGAATACTGCGGACACCAAGTCCAAGCAGGGTGGGTGTAAAGGTTAGCGAAATTACATAGAAACAACGTTGCAAAAAAAAAGCACAAATAGCACTCGCTGGTTAGAGCTCATGAGGCCTCAGTTATCTGATTCCAATCAGTTATTGTACCTGCAAAAAACGAAAATTTGTGTCTGTTTCAGCGAATATAGCGGTAAGAGAACTAGGGTGGTAACGTCGAGTTTTTCTAGCAGCTAACGGCCTTAAGTACAATGAGGTATTCAGAACGAGTTTGCCGAATCAAAATTGTGACGCAACTTTTTGTCGTACAGTGTTGCGGGTGGTGTGATATAATTTTGCGTCGCACATAGCTTACATCTGCTAGTCAAGTTGTAGGCTAGCTTGCGACAGAGATTCAAACCCACGACATATGCACCTTCAACTGTATGTCTTTCCAGGTTTTCGTATCAAAATTGTGATGCAACCGTTCGTAGTACAGCTTTCCGGGTGGTGTCGTACGCGCGCGCGTCTGTGTGGGTGGTGCCATACTTCGAAAAAAAAATCTGATCGCCTGATCGCCTTATATAAACTCTGTTCGCAAACAGCAGCCACACTCCTACGTATTGCGTCTATGACATGTTTTCGCATTCCCGCCGGTAAGCACTATTAAGCGTCTCGGTCAAATTTTTTTATCCTGTTTCATACGAATGCAAATGCATTACATATATACGATAAGAGAGCCATCTCAACAATTGTTCATGTAGTTGGACAGGAGGAAATGCTAAAAAATATTGCTATTTTTGTCGACTTGTACGTAAATAGGGGTTGATCTCACCTCTGACCTTCGGTGGAGCGGGCATGTCCCGTACATTGAAAGACCCGTGGCTTTGGCATTCGGCTGCTGATTCCTAGGTCGCGCGCTTGATACCGGCCGCGGCGGCCGCATTTCGACGCAGGCGAAATACATACTCTGCCGTCTGCTGTGCGATGTCAGTGCATGTTAAAGAATTCCGGGTGATGTAAATCAATACGGAGCCCTAAACTAATATGTCTCATAGCCTCAGTCGTTTCGGGACGTTAAAAAAACTCGTAATCATGTATTGACGGAAAATATGCAGGAGCGATCAGTTGATTTGATGCGGATGAAATACGCTAGTGTTTTTTCACTCGCCGAACTACTGAAGTTTTGATACAAATTCCAATTGCACTCCAAGTTTGATTCTATTATTATTTCATTTCTATTATTCATTTTTACTGAGTCCAGCGTCTCTCTCGTCTCCCATACAAATAAAGACGGGATTGCTCTCTCTCTCTCTCTCTCTCTCTCTCTCTCTCCACCTGCCGCGGTTGGCAGACACACCATCAACTTCCACGGCCTCCACCTGCCACGGTTGGCAGGTGGAGGCTTCACGCAGATACCGACCATCAGGAAGCTCCTGATGTCATCGTGTTATAAAAAATGCCCCAAGACAACGGCATTGCTTAAAAGAAGGATAACGCAGTCTACGCAACAAATAAGGCTTTTAGTTTATAAAACCCAAGAATTACCGATATTACAATATGCTGCGCCTGCATGGGATCGAGAAACTAGAAAATGTCTTGTGCAAATCAGTCATTTTTACATGTTACTGCTGGATTATGTACCAGAATAGCCTTATTGCAAACTGCAGGGCTTAACAACTTGATGTGTGACGTCATCGCGCAGATTAAAAGTGCACCACTGCGTTAAAAAAATAAGAGCAAAGGATAGCTGTAAGAGACCTCTTAGTCCACCCCTTACGCATTCCTAGCATTAAAAATATATGACGGAATTTGGTACAGCAACAATGTTTTCAAACATTTCTTCCCCTCATACTGCCGCTAACGCTCAGTGGTTATGGTGCTCGGCTGCTGACCCGAAAGACGTGGATTCGAACCCGCCCGCGGCGGTCACATTTCGATGGAAGCGAAATCCTTGAGACCTGTGTAGCGTGCTATGTCAGTGCACGTTAAAGAGCTCTAGGTGGTCGAAATTATCCTTAGCCCTCCAGTACTGCGTCCCTCATAGCCTAAGTGGCTTTGGGACGTAGATCCCCACAAAGGCAAACTCTCATACTATAGCGGAATAGAATGAACTGCCTGCAAACGTGGTGAGTTGCGAGAGAGTGTAATTGTTTTTATAAGTCCTGAATAAAGCATAGGGCACGCATGTATCCAGGGGACACGAAAGAACAGCACACGACAAAACAGCATGCGACGAAACAGCGCACAGAAAACAGCACTGGGAAAAAAACGGCGCAGCGACAAAAAAGCAGAGGGAAAAACAGCATGGCGACAAAACAGTACAGGAAAAAACAGCAAGCGTCAAACAGTACGCCGGACAAAACGGCACAGCGACAGAACAGCACAGCGACAAAACAGCACGACGACAGAAGAGCGCAGGGAAAAAACAGCACGAGGAGAAAACAGCGCAGCGCAGTACGGTGCAGCGCTGCAGAGGCTGCTGCAGTGGTCGAGTGCTCCAAGACAGCGGGAAGCGTAGCTGTTTGTTTGTAGACGGTTTGTAACTTTTTGTTTTAAGCGAGAAGATAAATATTTTCCAAGTTGAGCCCTGCGTTCAACCCCATCGGTGCTCCGTGCTTGCTCCTCACTACAGTAAACGTTGGAGCCGACGTTAAGGGAACAGAGAACCAGCTCCATGGTGCTCCAAGTGGATGCTCTTCCGTTTTGAGTGTTGAAAGGTCGGCGGACGTGTCCATCCGCTTTACGGTGCTTGAAACTCTTAGATCGCGAAGGAGTACGTAAGTCCAGCATGCATAATTAAGGGGGCCATGACATGGTCTACGAATAAATACTCCTTTTGCGTTGCAGCTAGCTATAGTCGGGTGCTTTGTCGTGTGTTGTCCTTTCATGGCACCATGTATCCAATATTCTCGCGAAATGCTTTCGTACTGCACCGTACCCGGCATATGTACGTACACACATCCGTGAAGCCTGCTTTGTGGCGGGTGGCCCATCGCCCACCCGGTTGGGAGGAACCTACCAGGCGTGTGGACCTGGTATGCCTTTACCTGAGTGAAGGCCTTTTAATTCCTTCAGGGTAACTGCATTTCGGTGAAAGGTCTTTGTGGTAAAGGCTTTTAGGTCTAATGATTTTAGGGTGAAGGCCGTCATGACAAATGCCTCCCGAGTAGAGGCCCTTAGGCCAAAGGTCTTTGTGGTAAAGGCGTTCAGGTGAAAGGCCTTTAGATCAAAGTATTCTTTAGCATTCGCAGCGGGTAAGGACTTTGAGTGCCTACCGTAACTAGTGCTACTGCACGATATTACGTAATCAGCCACGCTAAACCGCCTGTCATTTTTTTTTCTGTTTATGTGAACTATGCACCCTACTCACTGAAATGCACTGAAACACACAATGCACTGAAATACAGGCCGGCTGTACATGTTGAATAACAGCTTCATTTTGTACATTATTTGCTCTTCTCATGAGAAGTTTGTGCTGTTGTGCAGGTTTTGTCTCGCGTTAATGCTTTAGTGAGGTTTGCGCTCCAAATTATTATTTTTCAGGCATCGGCTGCTATCCCGAGCGCCCTGGGCCTAAGCACCCTTTTGTGTACATACGTTAGTTACTTTCTTTGTAGATAATCAGTGATTTTTTTGCACTAGAAGGCACTTCATAACCATAAGAAGTAATGCCCTTCAGTTTACTGAGGGGCTTTATCCTGGGGCGCCGTAACGGTAATGCAAATTTTTTCACATGTCTTGGCATATAAATTTTATTTCTAGAACCGGGTGTTTTTCATCTGTTGATGCATTATAGCGTGAGTAGAGATGAGATATTAGTTTTCCAAATAAAAAAAAACGAATGTAGGTCTTATCTAAATATAATGTTCTGGCGTCTTTCATTTATTCTATTTCAGTACTGATATGATGCCGCCAATGTAAAGCGTAAAGTTAGGAGATACACAAGCTTAAACCTGACTTCACTAGGCTTCAGAAGAGATAGCTTGTTTTAAGATTGAGCGGATGAAGCAACAGTGACTACAGTGACTCTACAGTGACTTTGGAGTTGGATGAGCTCGATTAGTGAAGCGTCAATTAGCTCGTAGTTGATCTTCTGTTCGAGAGCATAATTTACAGAGGAGATGCAGTTGCGACATTGAAGAAGGATAAAAATAATATGACGCTCAGTACCATCCACGAGCAGCACACAGAGCCGTCAATATAGGCAATCAGCACGAAAAAGGTATGAGTGGAGGTGAATCATGGTCCTTGTGGCGACGCTCAAATACTTGACTGATACAAGAAAAGGGGCCATTTTCACTGAACAAAAGGCAATCGTTCTCTCTGTAATGCTCTAAGACGTGGATATGAATTATGTTCCTCATGCAGCCATGCAACCTAGCCTTGATGTCACGATTTCCCTCCCCATCCCCCTTCCAGAGTTTGTCGTATTCTAAATAAGTTAACGATCGCCATCAACATCATTGTCACAACCATGATGTCTTTTACACTGCTTTTGTCTGCTGTAGACCAAAGCCCTCTTGCACTGATCTCAAGCAAGGACTGTCTTGCATAAGCAGCCGCCACCCTAAGCCAGTGAGTTTCTTAACCATGTCTTCCGACGTGATTTTCTGCCTGATTTCTGCAATAGTAGTGCGGCAGGCAAGCTCACGGCTTCGCTATGGGAGGCGTCACTATGCCTTTTGAGGTGAAACGCCGACACCTCAATAAATACAAATGTTCATAATGTCACTCGCTGATGACCTCGTTAGCATCGTATGCTAACGAATACCGCTGTGCACGAACAGGCAAAGAAAAACGTTGGCACGATCCCGTCTTTGGCGGCGGAAAAGCCGTGACACCGTCGCCGTTGCGGGAGCAGGCGTCACGCTCTCCTTGAAACGCGATTCAAGCGCAAATGACAGCGCGAGCTCACCGCGTTCCGAACTAGGATGCCGGTCACGTTCCCCCGGGCCGCCAGCTGGAGCCCGGCATCATCCAACCATTTGCGTGGGCTCGATGAAAACGTGCAGTCTGAGGAGGAAGAAGCATTTGCGAGCATTTGCGAGCAGCGGCGGAGAAGCTGAGGCGTATTTCTCCCCACCTGACACTAAACGGCGCCGCATAGTTGCCGCAGTTGCAGAGCGGCACGTTTCGGCTTTCAGCGCGTTGCTCGACAAGGTGCGGGCTGTCGGGAAAACTGCCCATCGGAAGCACATTGTTCAAGCTGGACAATTTACAGAAAGGAACAAGAGAGTCTGGGTGGAAAAAAAAAGTGGTCTTTAAAAGCGCCTGCTGTCTCATAAGCGTGCTGTGAGGAAATTATTGTTTTGTATTCTGTGCTCCATACGCTGTCTGCATTTCCAGGCACAACTTCGAGGCCCTGCTCAGAGACACAGCGCTGCACGCAAGTATGCCCACAACACTCCAGAGAGAATGCTTGCGGCGAAGAAGTCTTCGCCTCCACCCGGCTGAGCCAGCGTGTCAGCGCAGCTGTCTTTCCTAAAAGGAGGGAGGGCGACACGGGCGTATTTTCACGTTGCCGCCCCAAAGTTTGTTGTGACAGTGAACGAGGGCACGTTGCATCGCATCCGTATGGCAGGAAGCCAGGCGTGGCTCGTGGCTCTTGGCCGCTGCCACGGAACAGTGGTGGTGGTGTCTCCGAGGCTGCCAGCACGTTGTCGTGCTCGAAGACGGCTATCAGATGCACGTCCAACCACCTCGCTCGTTCTGCAAAAAGGCATCGATCCGGCGCTGCTGGAGGAACGAGAATGCTTCGCGTGTATGACCGCCGTCCTCATTCTGCCCGCTAAGTGTGCAGGAGTGCGGCGCTGTCGCTCAAGTGGCAGACTTTGAAAATGCGGACGGAATGAAACCACGCGACAGAATGGAGGAAGCGCGACAGCGAACGCGAATTCTTTTCGGTGCTTAAAAGGCCAAACACAAGTATTTGCCCCACTTAATTGCAGCCAATAATCATAGTTTATGGACAAAAAAAAGGCTTTTAGGCTGTAAAAATGAGACTTTTATTGTTTCCTGACAGGTGAGTGAGACTGAAGCACTAACGTTTTTATCATTAATTAGTTATTAATTCGTAATAATTATTAGTCCCATTACGAGAAAAGCCGGTGGTGCGTGTGTGTACTTGCATATGCTAGAGAAAATCCAGGCGATGGCAAGAAAAATAGGGTAACGTCATCAAGCGGCCGTTTAACGCACACAGCAAGCCAAGCACCGCAGCTTCACACAATCCTTTGCATGTCGTTACTGGCTGACCTCCACGTGGCGGCAGCTTTACGAAAATTGTGACGCAACGTCGCACAACATTGCGGGTGGTGTCATATGATTTCTCGTTGCATATATCTTACATGTGCTATTCAAATTGGTGGCCAGCTTGAGACAGGCATTCGGACCGACGGCATAGGCACCTTTAATTTTATGCCTTCCCAGACACTCGTAATAAAAGTAAAAATTGTGACGGAACCATTTGTCGAACAGCACTCCGCGTGGTGTCATACGATTTCTCGCTGCATATATCTTACATGTGCTAGTCAAGTTGGAGGCTAGCTTGCGACAAGGGTTCGGATCGACAACATTTGAACCTTCAATTTTATGCCTTCCCAGACTTTCGTGTCAAAATTAATGCAGCTGTTCGTCGTACAGCGTTCAGGGTGGTGCCGTATTGACACAAAACGTAGAAAAGTACCTTAATAAATGCGCAAACGTGCATGAAGAACGCACGCAACGATTGTAACGCTATCGCATTTCGATATGTAAGCAAGTGTTTCTGCCGAATTTCTAAGGCAAATTCCTTACTATAGTCGGATTTAACTGAAGAACGCAGCGGCATCAACTCCTCAAAGAGCCCCCTGCAGCCAATAGAGTCGCCGCAAGTGCGTGACGTCGCGGCACTGCGAGAAAAAACAAAACAAAAAAGCATAAATGGTGTTCCTCCGCGCTCAAGGTGCCCAGGGCCTTTTACCAAAAATTGGCAGTGGCTTAGCTCCGCTATGACAGGATATACGTAGCGAAAGCTAAGGCATACCTTGACAGTTATATTCACGCCAAAACAATCATTTACCTCCGCATCAATATATAGCAATAAACTTGGGAAGTATTGAAATAGTTCTCTGTTATCTTTTCTGCGACCCTGTCTTGGGATAATCAGGTAAACATGTTCCAACCGAAATAAGTCAAACAACTGGTGTGATAGGTCGTTTAAGATACAACCTTTCGAAGAGATAACCGCTGGGCTAGTTGGTGATCATACATACTAAGAAGATTTTTGCGCGAAAACAACACACACAAGAAAGACGACGACACAACGGGCACTCACTTCAACTGTTTAATGAGGGTGAAAGCACTCGACGTATATAGCCCTCCAAAGCCCCGCGCATGCGCACGCGTACAAGGCAACATGGAAGTAAAAAGTCTTACCTGAGTAGGCTCGATAGAAACTTCAGCGCAGCCTCGTAAAGAAGAACCGACGTGTCACTAACACAGTTCGGACCCGCTTTTTCGATGTAGAAGGCTTCCAATGTTTCACGCGATGTCTGGTGTCGGCCTCTACCTAGAATCCTCGCATCGCGGAACCGTGGAAAACAATCTGTGCAAGCCCTGCTGTGATCCACAAGTAGCTCACCTTCGTTATTTTCTATATCTCTTGCAAGCTCCCTAAGCCGGTCGTTCACACAACGCCCCGTCGGTCCAATGTAGGATTTCCCGCAGGACAGAGGAATTTCATATACGACGTTTGTGGCACATTTTATGAAACGCTGGCCGTGCTTCTTCTGGCAGCCAAGCATTTGGCTCTCGCAAGTTATGCGACGGCTTAGGTGGACAAGCCCTTGAGGAGCAGAGAACACAACCGGTACATTATACCGGTTAGCCACTTTTTTCAGGCTGTGCGTGACTTTATCCATGTAGGGGACCACTATAGGGCACTCTTTTCCCTTCGACTCTTCCCTGCTTACACCAGCCTTCAACTTCTTCAAAAGCGTTTCTGCCACAGGGACCAAGACCGACTCAGGGAAGCCAGCTGCAATGAGCCTGCCCTGTTGGTTGTAAAAACTGGATTGCATCTCATGCACACACGTCTTCCGGAGCGATGACTCCAGGCAGGCAGAGGTTCGCGATGCCTCGCTTCACAATCGTTGAGTGGGCCGAAATGTACGGCAGGAGCCCTTTTTGCGCACGAGGGGAGTAAGCCCAGCAAATGTGCCCAGCTGAAAACTTTAACTGTAAATCTAAAAACTGACGCATACTATTATCCGGTAGATCATTGGTAAAAGTTAGCCTTTTCTCCATGTTTCTAATATTATCTAAAACACTGCTCACTGTAGTCTCATCCGAACCGGAGCACTGCTTGTTTAAAATCACTAAAAAGTCGTCCATGTAACGAAACACTTTAAGGGCTTTGTCATCAAGAAAATGGTTGAAACTATCGTGTAGAGAGCGCGCGATGAATGATAAAAAGATGTTGCAAAGTATAGGGGCTATGCAAGAGCCTATGAAAATGCCTTTCTTCTGCAAGTAAGGTTGGTCGTCAAATAAGATAAAGGCACTCCAGGGATAAAACTCTAAAAGGACTAAAGTTATCAACAGTGATACCGGCAGCGTTTTGAAAAGCCACCGAACCTCTCTCGTCTATGCAATTTTTAACACAGGCAAACAGGGCCGGATAGGGCACTGAATAAAAAAGGTATTCTACATCAACAGAAAAAGCATAATCTATCGTCATCATTCTTCTGTTCGAAAAAATGTGCTACTTCCCCTGAACTTTTTGTAAGAAAGGGATCAGTTATTACGAGGCTATCCAAACTTCTCTGAAGGAACTTACTCACGCAATGCTGCCAGGTACCAGATTCACTCACAATGGTACGGAATAGATCTTCCGTTTTGTGCGTTTTAACGGTAAAGAAAACATTCAACGCTCCCCTCGCACTCTTAGTTATATCTTTATCCAGTCTTTGCAGATCTAGGCGCATACAAAGTTCAATGGCTCTGGTCTTAATTCTCGTTTGACGTTTTTTTCACAGCCAGGAAGTTTTTGTTCGCCGCCTGTGCCGCCTTCTCGCTATGCATGGTTCCAGGCAAGACTACGAAGCCGCCTTCTTATCTGCCTGCAAAGGGCTGAGTTCACTATCCAAGAATTTCTCTAGAGAACGCAAAGGGTCTTTAGAGCAGTTCTGTTCAGTCCGCGTGACACTCCTGGCAAGGCAGTCCACTCCGTCCAGAAGGCAACGCTCTCGATCTTCCTGTGGGGCCTTTTTCGCCACAGTCCTGTTTAGGGCCATCAGTTCGTAGGGTGGGACCGATGTCTCAAGTCCAAACTTAGGGCCTTTCTGAAGAACGTTTGAAATGTTGGAGGGAATGGAGGCACCTCCCATAACTGTAAGACTTCCATTTACACGGTCCGGCACTTTTTGCTTTCGCATGGCTCTAAGGATGGATTTCAAATTTCAATTCCACCATATCTCTGTCATACGGGAAGCTTCGCTTCTAAGGTAATAGAAACGCCTTACAGCAATCCATTCCGGGTACTGGGCACAGCAGGAAACATGTAGCCAATCTGTGTATAAATGAACTTGTCGTCACAGTTCATATCGCCAGATCTTGCACAGTCGTTTCACATGGCCCCTTGCCCGTGTGCCACAGAGCGCCCGTGGTGCCGTCGTCCTTCTTGTGTGTGTTGTTTTGGCGCAAAAATATTTTTAGTATGTACAAGCTTTCCACACGCGTTAAACTTTTAACTTTTTCATTCACATTTAAACTATTGCCAGTTAGTAAGGGGCAACACAGCTTCCACTAACCTAGAACATATTCACCAGATACAGAAGAAATATTTCAGACACACATATAACACCTCCTACACCGCATCGACAATGACTTTATTCTAGAACTCTGGCGTAATTCCAGATAACAACATATATCGCTTGAGCTGCGTGTACAAACTGCAAATCTATAGAAATATTAGCAATCTACGTCATCTCGCCCAACTACAAAGCAGAGCTCCAAATTATATCACAAGACACTCTGAGGACTGGTTAGTACCGACGCCACGCTCAAACTACGGGAAACAGTACCTTAAGTACACAATATCAGCACTTTTAAATTATTATAGCGTTGTGATGACCCCCATAATGCGCAGGTCCACACGGGACGGAGAGGCAAAGAGACACCGTATGGCTCAGTTTAAACAAACAGATATAGTCAATAATTATACATGATTAAGATTCAGAGGCTGGGGCGTCCGAGCTTACGTGCCGACGACTTCATGGGGACGATGGAGGGGCTCCGGAGTTGAGCTCGAGCGGTTGCTGGCAGAAGCTGCACGCCGTCGGGCTTCGGCGCTGAAGGCCCTCTTGGCGAACGATGTCGTCCTGAGCGTCCTTCTTCCGTACTGCTTGTCGACTTTTATATCCTCTTCTCCCCACACTCCCTAGGGTGAGGACGCCCACGCCGGAGGGGAAGGAGGCGGGCTAGGGCTTTCACTTGGGCGCACAAACATACCACCGCACTTATGGTCTCGCCCCCCCCTCACGTGTTGAGTCCGAGGGAAAGAAGGTTGTCTTCGAGGTAGCGCATAGCGTCGGCTGTGGTAAGGCGCGCTCTGGCCCGCTGACAGTTCCCGCGGGTCACCGGCCTCCGTTCTCCATCAAATGACACTCGCCCCTCAAGGTAAGGCGCGCTCTGGCCCGCTGGCAGTTCCCGCGGGTCACCGGCCTCCGTCCTCCATCAAATGACACTCGCCCCTCAAGGCCGGAACGCGAGGTCACTAAAAGGCCGGGAAAGTGGTCCCTTGTCCTGGGATGTGCTCGGGAGGGTTGATTGATGAGGCCCGCCGTCTTGCCACGGGGCCAGGCCTGCCGAAACGAGGCCGCCCTGGAACGGCCACGCCAATTGGGGAAGATAAGGGTCCGGTTGGGCTTAAACCCCTTCGTTCTGGTCGTCACTCTCAAAGAGCATGGCTGGGTAATTGATGATGCCGCTGTCATCTGGGTCTCCGTCTACGCCGCGCCGTCGAACGCGGAACCTCGTAGAACACACAAGGAACGTCACAGCGTGATCTGCTTTGATATTTTTAAATCATCATACAGGGAACTCCAGCTGATGTAAACGATTTCAATGTAATCTTCTCTTGCTGTGTTTATATCTGGTTTTACATCTATTTCGTAAACACTTTAAGGAATGCGTGAGTGAACAAGATGCGAGTTATGTATATGTAGAGTGCTATATGTATATCTATATAATATGGGCTTATGCATGCACGCATAAATATGTAATGCTGTCTCTGTGTCGAAATAAGGGATTGTAGACTCGTCGAGCTGCCCAAGGACAGCTGTTTTTTCCAGTCTTCCCATCTGCACTACAAGGTGGCATATAAACAATTGTAGCTTGGCTATGCACTCTGCATGTTTTTTTTTTTAGCAGCAAATCCAGCGTTGCACAGGAAGAGCAAGTTTTGTTTCGTTAAAAAGGATGGGTGCAGACTGCATCTGTGTACGTTGTACAGGCATACATAATGAGAGATGTCCACCCACAATTAGCACTGCGGCATATTTTTGCTGCATGTGTCCTTCACCTGGTACAAGTACACACTGAGATACAGCTAGTGGCAACAATATTTCGTATGTGTTGACTGGCTTCCTTCATTCTCCTCGAAAGCTCGAGTAACTGTTTCCACGAACATGGCGTTGCTGCATTATTGTAATCTTTACAGAGCTTGAAAGGCCAACATGATGCCTAGGACAAAGATGCGGCACGTTAGCCGTCTCCAAGCCGGAGTATAAAAGGGGACCTGTTTGAAACAAAAGAAGAGGTGGATGAAACGTGTGCGTCATACAGGACTAAGATGCCGGAGACAGGTTACCTTTTAAGGTCAACAGTGGTAGTCTGGGGTCTCCTTATCACCCAAGGCCGAGAAAAATATAGAAAGTTGGCACATGTGTATTGTCCTTGCAGTTTGTATGTAAACAAACACATCAGAGGGCCGCCGCGGTGGCTGAGCGGTTATGGCGCTCGGCTGCTGGCCCGAAAAATGCGGGTTCGATCGCGGCCACGGAGGCTGAATTTCAATGGAGGCGATGTGCACTGTGCGATGTCAGTGCACGTTAAATAACCCCAGGTGGTCGAAATTGCCGGAGCCCTTCACTACGGCGCCTCTCTAGCCTGAGTCGCTTTCGGACGTTAAACCCCATAAACCATAAACTAAACCAAACACATCAGACGTGCTCAAAGCTAAGAGGAAGAATAAACGACTTATTTGAGGCTTTCATGGGCCCTTTTTGTAGGTTCGGCTATAGGGATAAATGCAGACCTGTTAAAACAGCTTCGCATGGCAAGCGGTACCTGTACAAAAGAAGACGGCGTCACAGACGAAGACAAAGAAGGCGACACAAAACAAGCTCATATACCAACTAGCCCATGCAAGAGTTCTGCTTGGTGCCTGTAGTCTGGTGTTTGGGATAAAAGTTGATCTGTATGCGCGCAAATTCTGACAGGTAGCAAGGGTTAGCTTGCGTAGGTGGGTCGTCGTTTATTGTGTCATGTACTAGCTTTTCAGCACTGTTGGTGAATACAGTGTGAGCCTTCCAGGGATCATCCTCTTTCACTTGTACATACCATCATCATAACGCGGCTCCGCCTGTGGCACGCGCCTCTGGTCCGCCATTAGAAAAAACGCCAGGCACGGCCATGGTGCCGTCTCGGCCTAGCCTTCCTTCACAAGTGGTGGAGGTGAAACTCGATCCCCTTGCTGCCTTGTACCCTGTCTCTCGCTGGAGCTGCGTTCCGGTCGCCGTTTCGCACCTACCACCATCGTCATGCGAACCGAAGACAACCCTGACTCTGCCGGACCCCTTACCTCGGCCTCAACTGCGTCGCCTCCTCCGACTGCGCCCTTCCGACAACGTGACCCGCCAATGTTCGCTGGTCATCGCGATGAAGGCGTGGGCTCGAGACCTATGAACGCCTCAGTGCCTACAACCGGTGGGACGACGCTTTAAAATTCCTTAACGTTTCTGTCTACCTCATTGGGGTCGCCAGAAACTGGTTCATAAATCGCGAACCCCACACCACCAACTGGCCCACCTTCAAACAGCAGTTCCGCAGTACTTTGCCAACCAGGCTGTTCGGACTGAGGTCACGAAGAAAAAGCTCGCTTCCCGCTTTCAAGGTCCCGATGAATCCCATGCGTCTTGCATCGAGGACGTACTTGTGCTTTGCCGGCGTTTTAATCCCATCATGCCGGAAACCGACCGCGTCCACCACTTACTGAAAGGAATCAATTCTGTGGCTTTTAATACCCTAATTGCCCAAAATCCTTCAAGTGTCGATTCAATCTTTACCACCTGCCAACGCCTCCACCAGCTGCAGTCCTCTCCCGCTTGCAGCCCGGCCTCGCTACGGCCTTGACCTCTGCTGACCTCGATCTGCGAACACTGATTCGAGTGATCATCCGCGAAGAGCTCCAAGTCCTCAGCCCTTTCTGCCGCCACGGGTGCGATCATTCTCCCGCACCTTCTAATGACGCTGGTCTCCGTAACATCATTCTGTCATGCACTAGGCTTTCAGCACTGTTGGTGAATATATTGTGAGCCTCCCAGGAATCGTCTTCTTTCACGTGTACATGCCATCATCATCCCGCGGCTACGCCTGGGGCACGCGCCTCGGGTGCGCCATTAGAATAAACGCCAGGCACGGCCGTCTTGCCGTCTCGGCCTAGCCTTCTTCCCCAAACGTCCTGCCGCTTCGGCCAGGCCTTATTTCATAATATTACCAAACAAAACAAACCATTTCCGCCTGTAGTGTCTGAACACAGTGAAGCAGAATGGCGACGTTTCTTGTTCTACCATTCCAAATGTAGCATAGTATGTGGGAAGCATAAACTAGGGCACTTTGTTATTTCACTATCTCAGGACATGTCAGGAATGTATATCACAACTACAACACACGAACTGACACAATTGCCAAGCATAGGTGATCGGGCACGTGTATATGCAACCCAGTTAATGATTTACGCAATGAAAGATATTTTATGCATATGCGCTGGTCCAGGCATGCGATGTGGATATTGTGTGGTGTATAGAAAACTGTTTGCAATTTCTGAGATCGGGCTGAATGATGTCATGGAGTCTTATTCATGCTGCACAGAAATTGCTCTGCAGTTCTATGTCGTTTTCCGTTGTATATCATGCTTTAGTAATGACACAGCAGCTCATTCAGCTCAATGACAGCTCAATGACAGCGACATCAGTTCATTAAAAAATTATGTTGCCAAAGGTGTGTCATTGAATGCAAGTGATACCATGTATGAAGGGATAGCGACGCGTAAATAAAGCATCGTTTTTAATAACACATCACTTTGACAATAAAGGCGTACGTATGCGATATATTTCACGCAACAAATCGGACAATTAATTACAACCTGGTTCTTTATCCTAATTGCTATATTAGAATCTAACAAGCCATCAAATTGGCAGTTTAACCTCCACAATACGCGCGCTGTTATGCTAAACAGAGAATCACTTCAGATATAGAAGACTGCAGCAACTTCTTTCATCTTCGCTGCTGTATCAGAAGACATTTCTGGCTTGGCGAGCTATGCAAAAATACACAGTGTTGAGTTAGCCGGAGCAAGCGAGATCAGGAATGCAACAATGAAGCAGAATCTTCATCCTTGGTGTGTCACAAGGAAATTTTGGGTACAGACGCACACTGTTTCGCTATGCCATCAAATGGGCAAATTTAGCACCATTTTCAACAAATGCTGCTTGCCTTTATTGCCATTTGCATAGTGTCAGGAGCTGAACCTCGGTGCCGCACCCTGCACATTGCGTTAAGCTCTAAGCGAGTTTGACGGATTCACTCCTGTCGGTCTGGGAGCCCCTCACACTGCACGCGTGAACCGTCAGCTTCCCTTCGAAGAGAAAATCCCCGTACAGTGGCATAGTGTGGCCTCACTTCCAGCATTTAGTTTGAAACAGCGCCAGGGTTGCCGAGCCTGAGCAGATGTGTGCTCGACTTCAGTGCACAGACCTGTTGCGCAGTGCACTGTAAGTGCAGCACTTAATACGCTCAGTTCCAGACTGAAGAAATAAGGTGAACTGGCTCCCCTTCTCTTTGGGCAGGTCAGTGCGGGGACTATGCGCATCAGTGTGGGCTCAGAAGATGTTAGCACTGTACCTAATGTATCACCTACAGTGTGTCGTGTCATTGCCCAAAGAAATGCATGATGTGGACGAACAGGTACAGCAGCTTCGCCTTATGAAAATATGCGGACGAGAAGATTAAGTGCACGTGCAGTATGCAGCCGGAAACTGATCGATTCCGAATGGCACTGTTCCTTCCCACATAGCACCACACCTCCTTCCACACTGCACTTCACGCGGCGAAGTGCACTCCTTGGGAATGACGTTAAATTTGCCCATAGTTTCCCCGTAATAATCACTGCACGTGACACTAGGATTGAAGCACTTAGGCAGCTTTTCTCGTGCTAACTGACACATCTCACGGCGTCTTTCGTCGAGCCAGCTACACATTGAGTTGTCGCAGAAAACCTGTTCAGGAATAAAATACTGAAGCAGCTGTCCTCGTGCTCGCTGCTATATGTCAAGGGGATCTTCGCCCAGTCAGCTATACAAATCAAATCAAATTTTATTTCTGCCTTGAAAAGGTGCAGACAGCGAAGGCGCAGAAAAAGCTGCAAGATACAGCTTGACAAAGCCGCAGCCCCCTTTAGCTTGGCAGCTGCTTGACAGCAAGGCTTATAGAACAGACAGTTGGTTAACGTATTAACAGGTATACAATAATGAAACTACAAAATAAAGTTAAACAACATTATACAACATTGAATCGACATTCGCACTCGACAAACACAGATCGAGAGCAAAGAAAAAGAATAAACATATTCTACATGTCAACGTACATGGCACGAAAAGATTTTTTGGACGAACTAAAGAGGTGAAAATTATTATATGCATAGGTATTTAACAGGGAAGTAAGAGTGAATTGCAGGCTTCCTGTACCTGAATTTATTCGAGGAGTCGGCACCACCCAAGTCTCCGCATACCTTCTCGTGTAGCTGGCTTCTGGAGCATGTAATTCAGCAAGGTTACGTATGTAGTTTACATTCCTACGTGTTTCAAGTTTAAACCAGATACTTAGACGATAATTATACAAGTTGTGAATTTTTACCACACCACTTTCTAAAAAGATATCTGCGATTGGAGAGTCCCAGGGGACATTGTAAATAAGACGAAGGAACTTTTTCTGTAGAATATAGATACGTTGAAGACAGCTATTCGCGGCTGTACCCCACACTAAGTGGCAGTAGTTTAAATAGGAGTAGAAAAGGGAATTATAGAGGAGTAGCTTTATTTTTCTTGGAATAACATATCTCAGCCGACTTATGACCCCGGTTTGTTGAGCTAGATTCGTTGCTATATGGTCCACAAGGTGATGTCATGTTGGAAGAAAAAACTACTCCTAGACATTTAAATTGTTCAACCAAATCTATACACCGCGAGCTTAGTTTAATCTCGATGGAGGAAGGAAGCACTTTACTTTTAGGACGAAAAATAACAGCTTGTGTTTTCTTATCATTTATACGCATACATTTGGATTCAGACCATTTTTGTAATTCAGTCATGGTTTCATTGCATTCCTGAACAGGGATATCAAGATCATTTCCAGTAAAAAATATACTTGTGTCATTAGCGTAAATAATACATTTCGCAGCGGAGTTAATGTTAGATATATCATTTAGATACATATTAAAAAGTAATGGTCCCAATATACTGCCTTGTGGGACACTAGAAGTAACACGTTCTAGTTCAGATTTTATATTGTCTATGCATACAGCTTGTTTTCTGTGCGATAGATATGACTTCGGAAGCATCTGGGTCTGTCCTCGAATAACATAACACCCGAAGTTTTTCAGGAGTATACAGTGGTTCACTAGATCAAATGCCTTCGAAAAGTCTACGAAGACACAATAACGAAGGCCTTCTTTTCAAACTGTGTTAGTATATACTCCTTTTGCTCGAGTAGCGCTAATTCGGTTGATTTATTTTTACAAAATCCAAATTGATTTGGAGACGAAAGGTTATGTTTGTAAATAAAATGAGACAACCTTGTATGTAGCACTTTTTCAAGAGCCTTCGAAAAGATAGGGATTATAGACACTGGTCTATAATTTCCTAAATCGTTGCGGTCACCTCTCTTATACAGAATCGTTACTATGGCTATTTGCATTTTGTCAGGAAATATACCGGTAGCAAAACAAATTAAATATATTCGCTATAACAGGGACAATAACTGCTACAACATGCTTCACAAGCCTGATTTGACTGCCCTAAATGTCACAGGCATGGCTGTCAAGGTTCTGTATGACTGATATAAATCTGCCGTAACCGGGTTCAAAAATATTGTTTCATTATTGGAGGAACTAATGCAACTATTTCAATCATGTGATGGTTTGGTATGAGAGAGGGTTGTGAAAAAGTTGTTAGGCATCTGCTAGCTCTATCCCAGATATATCTTTATCATCAAGTATGCCCGACAAGCCACCAGGGGTAAATGGTTGGAAAATAGGCGGAAACTTAGAAACAATGAGAGCAGTACTTTTATACTAGAGAATATGAGAACCCGATGCCGGCAACTGTTTCTAACAGCGAAAGAGTTGGCAAAGAAAAAGGGCTACAAATATGTATGGTTCAGAAATGGCAAGATTTATCTGCGTAAGGCAGACGGTGATTCTTTTGTCATTGTGCGCAGTGAACGTGACCTTCCGACATGATCTATCTGAACAGTCAATCTTGATCATATTGCTTCTTTTAATATTTTATGTGTGAATCAACACGTCACAACTTTCTCCTGCTACATGAATTGAATGCTGTTGTCTCGGGCAATCAAATAAGCGCTTTGAAATGCCTTCACATAAAATGTTCGTTCCCTTTGTAACAAAGAAGATTCTATCAAGCATTTTATTTCGAGTTTTTCATTTCAGTTTGATGTGATAATGCTCACTGAAACGTGGTGTAAAAATGATCATTGTCACTTCGGGTTTACACCTTATCAGTCATTCTCCTTAAATCGCCCAAATCATCGTGGCGGAGGCGTAATGATGCTACTAAAGGACGGGATGCAATGTGAACTGCTTTCTCGTTTCTCTGTTTCTTGCTGTGATTACGAGGTTTTGACTGCGAAAGTGAACAATTCTGTTTTCTCTGTATGTTATCGCCCGCCCGATGGAAATGTTGAAAACTTCTTTGCGTTCTACGAAGAGTTCTTATCGTTTATTTCTGAGGCTGGTTACTTTGTTCTATTAGCTGGCGACTTTAATATTGATTTGTTAGGAGATTCAGCAGCCAAAACCACTATGAATATGCTCATTACTTCAAACGGGTGCTCAAACCAAATCAGTTTGCCTACTAGGATCACAGAACATAGTGAAACTTTGTTAGACCTAATTATTACTAACTCGGTCAGTGAAAATAACATTGCGGGTGTGATGACCTGCGACTTGAGTGACCACCTTCCCACCTTCATAATATTAGATAGACACAATCATCATAGTAAAAAACAATTTATAAATGTTCAAATAATAAATCCAAATCGCCTAGATGCCTTCAGGAATGACGTGCTAAATTCTGATTTCGAATATCTTCTTGCGATTAATTGCGCTGGCAAGGCGTATAACATGTTCGTTGATCACATCGCTGAAATATATAAACGGCATTTTCCGCTTAAGCAACTGAAACTTGGTAGGAAAATACGCAAGCCTTGGATCACGCCAGAGCTCATTAAAAAGATCAATGAGAAGAATACTATGTACCATCAGTTCATAAAAACTAAAAATCCCCAAAAACTTAAGGAGTTTAAGATATACCGAAATCAGCTAAATAAAGAAATAAAGTTAAGCAGACAAAACTATTTTCATGCGGAACTTGACGCCTGCTCTCGTAAGCCTGATCTTTTGTGGAAAAAGTTGAACACTGTTTTAAATCGCAGTAACTCGTCCCCAAAAACAGATAAAATCGGTGAAGTCGAGATATCCGGTTGCGCCCTGGCAAACGTATTTAATAACTATTTTGTGCAGTGTGGTGATTATTTTCCAGTGTCTGAATTTTCAAGATTCATGCCCCCTAGTAACCAATCTACTTTCTTTCTTGAGGCCGTTAGCGAAGAACAAGTTCGGTCTGTTTTTATGTCTCTTCAAAACAGCTCTAGTTGTGACGGTGAAGGTATGCAAATTCGACCGCTTAAACATATTATGGATCTTATCGCACCGACTCTTACCCATATATTTAATCTTTGTTTTTCAAGTGCCGTTTTCCCACAAAGAATGCAGGTGGCTAAGGTTACGGTATTGTTCAAGAAAGGTGATCGAAATGACATCAAGAATTATCGCCCTATCTCAGTGTTGCCAATATTTTCAAAGGGTTTAGAAAAGATTATTCATGAGCGCCTTTCAATTTTTTTTCAGAAATATGACCTTTTAACCCCAGCTCAATTCGTATTTAGAAAGCATAGGTCCACGGAACTAGCCTTGATAGAACAAAAAGAGTTTATTTTATCACAGTTTTCAAGTAAGATGGTTGTACTGGGCCTGTACATTGATTTCACGAAAGCATTTGACTGCATTGTTCATTCCATTTTACTCAAAAAACTTGAATTGTATGGAGTGCGTGGCCATTGCTGGAATCTTATAAAATCTTACCTTGGCTATCGGCGGCAGTATGTTCAAATAGGTGAGCACTGTTCCGACCAAAAACCGATTGCAAGAGGAGTGCCTCAAGGCAGCATTCTTGGACCTTTTCTTTTTAATATCTACATAAATGATCTGGTAAATACATGCGCTGAAGTCAAATATATATTGTACGCCGACGATGCCAGCATATTTTTTTCCGCTACAGGCTGTGAGCAAATCAGCTATATAGCAAACTCCGCCCTTGTAAAACTTCTGGAATGGTCTGAAGCAAATCAGTTAGAAGTTAACACCAACAAAACTAAGGCTGTGCTATTTAGACCGAAATCAAAGCAGGTAAATATGAACGTAGATCTTATTTATGGCACCAGAAAAATAGAAATAGTAAGTAGTATTAAAATTCTTGGGGTCACGTTTTCGCAAAATATGCTGTGGGATATTCATGTAGATTCTGTTTGCCCTAAATTGTCAAGTGTCGTTGGTATTTTATCCAGATGTAGGTCTATATTACCTTTCAGCGTAAAAAAGCTGATATATAATTCTCTTTTTTACTCTCACCTCGCTTACTGCTTTTTGGTATGGGGATCTACCACAGTAACAAACTTAACAAAGGTGTACGTCCTACAAAAAAAGATAATTAGGCTTATTTTTGATGTCCCCTACAATTCTCATACACATGCTCTGTTCATTAAGGCAGATATAATGCCTGTCTGGAAATTGTTTAGCTATAGACTAATTGTTGCCTTTAAGTACGAATTAAAAGAAAATCGAAATTTCTTTCGCAACCTAGCCAAGCTAGAAATAAAGCCTACATCCTACACTATACGTCAGTCTGAATACTGGAAGGTGGTCACTCCCCGTGCTAACTATTCTATGGGTACACTATCGTACATTTTGCCTAAACTTCTTAATGATCTGAATAAATGTGGAATTGATTTAGGTCGCACTACAGTTCGTGAACTGCGCCACGTGATATGTCATATTTTTGAACAATTCTAATATTGATTTCCTTGTGATACATTAAATCGAATAAATTTTGCGTTTCTGTATGTTTGTATTCCTGTATGTTTCATGTATGCTCCTGTACTGCCTTGTAGAGGGGACCGTGGGCTCTAGTCAAGCTGTTCAGCAGCTTTTACCCACGGCCCCTCCATCGTTTTGATGGAAATAAAGCTATTATTATTATTACTGTCCGTGGGGCAGCGTGCGGTTGCTCGCGCCTTAGTAAGCAATTTAATCTTGACCACTGCAAATCGTGGCAACCATTTTTAACTTCGAGAAATTTCGCGTAGTAATCTGTGCGTGCCAGACGTAGCTTTTTTGTTAACCTATTCCTGAATTTCTTAAACTTAAGTCATCTGCAGAACAGTTGTTTAAAAAGATCCTGTAGAGCTTTTCTTTAAGTTTAATTTCGTGGTGTAACTCAGAAGTTATCCAGGGTTTGCGAGTTTTACGGTTTGTTCCACGAACTTTTGATGGGAAGAATGAATGGCATAGTTGCGTAAATACTTGGAGAAACTTATTGTAAGCCTCATTTATGTCACTGATATTGTCACTGCTATCCCACTTAATTTGTTCCAGTGGACTATGAAATAACTTTAAGGTAGCATTGGTTATATATTGATACATAGCTTTTTCTTTTCGGTACTTAACTGATCTAGTCCTATATACACATACAAACACTGGAAGATGGTCACGAGTGCACGTGATATTACACCTGAGTCAGGTGTTGGTTGGGAGGAGTTCGTAATCAGCAGATCGAGAAAGAGACTCGCTTTCTTGTGTAATCCTAGTTGGAGTGGTTACAAAGTTAATAAAGCCGATAGAAGCCAAGACAGTGTTAAAGTCTCTAACCAAAGAATTGTCCCTCAGCATATCAGTATTAAGATCCTCTCCAGCTATTAGCGTGTATTTTCCGTCTATCATCAACGAAAGAAAGCAGTCGTAAAATTCCAAAAAATTAACCACATTTCCCTTCGGAGCACGATATCAAAGTGAAAACAGATAGGACCTCAAAATCATCCATAATTAGGCTATACGAGTCGAGCTTGTCGCATTCAAAGTCGTTAGACACCAATAAGGCTACTCCACCACCACGGAGACCAGAAAGGTTCAAGTAGTAAGTTGTATAGTTGGTCATCCTAAACATGTCAATCATTTGTGCTCCAAGTTTCACTCAGCATGATCACAGAAAAGGGAAACGAAAATTCACTAAAGAATTCCTCTAAACAGATTGTCTTGTTTTTTTTTTACAGAGCGTGCATTCAAGTGAACAGCTTAAAGTGATGTCGGGGCAACACACGAAGCTGTGCGGTTCAGATCGCTGGGCAGATAACACATGTGCAGCATGTTGGTTATATTTCAAGAAGAAAACAAAAGATAAAATCAAAAATGCTATAACCGATCCAAATCGCTCTTTCCCCTCACGTGAATGGCACTTATTCCTTCACTTTTCCTGACGAGAACCTTTCCATTGGCATACCAAGTAAACTTATAGCCTTTATCTTTGGCGCGGTCTTTTGTTTTGTTGCTTGAAGGAGTTCTCTGTTGCGGCGTGTTAAGTTTCTTTGCAAGAAAATGGGTGGATCGCTTTCCTTCAGGTTTTTCTTATTCTTAATCTAGTTTTCTCTTATCGCTTGCCTCGTGAAACGCACAATGATGTCTGGCACCGTATCACGTTTGGCTGGTAATCGATGAACGTGCGCAATTTCCTGTTCCGTCCAGTGAGGCACTCGAAGTTTATCAGCCACGTTATTTAATATGGCTGTCAGGTCCTCATCCAGTGCATCTTTTATTTCATGCACTTCTAAGTTCAGCTGCCTGCTCCTGAATTCGAGGACATGTATCTCCTTTTCCAACTGGGCTTGGGCTACCTGTTTCACGCCATCTTTTTCTTCAAGGTCAGTCATCCTCTTTCTTATGTCTTTAATGTCAGCTTCTTGATGGCAGAACCTTTGCTCAAATTCATCGAACATCGTAGAAATGAAGGTAAGACTTTCTTCCATGCTCTCAATTTTTCATGCCGGCGGCATGAGCCGTTCTAGTTCTTGATTAATTGATATGAGTGCCAGTTTAATATCTGTTTCAGAGTCATCGCCCTCTTTGCTACCGGTGTTGCTGCTTCCTGCATGATGGTCACTGCCGCGCTTTCTTAGTAGCCTCATACTCGCAAGATGGATTTCAGAAAATACAGAAAAGCACAGTAAAAGCAGTGAATGGCAGTAAATGGCAGCAGCAGCCGCGGCAGAAACAACATTAGAATGATTACGAAAACACAACGCCACTAACCTGCAAAAAGAGCAGTTTTTCAGACGATGTTCACAGCTTGCTGCCGCTGCTGCCAAGTGACCGGCGACCGAGAGTGCCCCGCTTTTTCATGGGTAGAGCTGGCTGGCTGCGCATGTGCAGATGAACACCGCCAGGAATCCCCTCGTTGCAGGGGCGGATCCACGGGCAATTTGCAGTCGGAAGACGACGCAGCACTTCGTACATCCTTCGGTGGGGCCTCGATGCAGACAGCACTGCAAAAAGAGCAGTTTTTCAGACGATGTTCACAGCTTGCTGCCGCTGCTGCCAAGTGACCGGCGAACGAGAGTGCTCGGCTTTTTCATGGGTAGAGCTGGCTGGCTGCGCATCTGCAGATGAACACCGCCAGGAATCCCCTCGTTGCAGGGGCGGATCCACGGGCAATTTGCAGTCGGAAGACGACGCAGCACTTCGTACATCCTTCGGTGGGGCCTCGATGCAGACAGCACTGCAAAAAGAGCAGTTTTTCAGACGATGTTCACAGCTTGCTGCCGCTGCTGCCAAGTGACCGGCGAACGAGAGTGCTCGGCTTTTTCATGGGTAGAGCTGGCTGGCTGCGCATGTGCAGATGAACACCGCCAGGAATCCCCTCATTGCAGGGGCGGATCCACGGGCAATTTGCAGTCGGAAGACGACGCAGCACTTCGTACATCCTTCGGTGGGGCCTCGATGCAGACAGCACTGCAAAAAGAGCAGTTTTTCAGACGATGTTCACAGCTTGCTGCCGCTGCTGCCAAGTGACCGGCGAACGAGAGTGCTCGGCTTTTTCATGGGTAGAGCTGGCTGGCTGCGCATGTGCAGATGAACACCGCCAGGAATCCCCTCGTTGCAGGGGCGGATCCACGGGCAATTTGCAGTCGGAAGACGACGCAGCACTTCGTACATCCTTCGGTGGGGCCTCGATGCAGACAGCACTGCAAAAAGAGCAGTTTTTCAGACGATGTTCACAGCTTGCTGCCGCTGCTGCCAAGTGACCGGCGAACGAGAGTGCTCGGCTTTTTCATGGGTAGAGCTGGCTGGCTGCTCATGTGCAGATGAACACCGCCAGGAATCCCCTCGCTGCAGGGGCGGATCCACGGGCAATTTGCAGTCGGAAGACGACGCAGCACTTCGTACATCCTTCGGTGGGGCCTCGATGCAGACAGCACTGCAAAAAGAGCAGTTTTTCAGACGATGTTCACAGCTTGCTGCCGCTGCTGCCAAGTGACCGGCGAACGAGAGTGCTCGGCTTTTTCATGGGTAGAGCTGGCTGGCTGCGCATCTGCAGATGAACACCGCCAGGAATCCCCTCGTTGCAGGGGCGGATTCACGGGCAATTTGCAGTCGGAAGACGACGCAGCACTTCGTACATCCTTCGGCGGGGCTTCGATGCAGACAGCACTGCAAAAAGAGCAGTTTTTCAGACGATGTTCACAGCTTGCTGCCGCTGCTGCCAAGTGACCGGCGAACGAGAGTGCTCCGCTTTTTCATGGGTAGAGCTGGCTGGCTGCGCATGTGCAGATGAAGACCGCCAGGAATCCCAGGCGTCCAAGCAACCGCCGACGAAGCCGTCCTATAGCTGTCAATGTGCGTCACGATGAGGTGCTGTCTCTTCCCTGATGGCAGCTTCAGACAGACCCGTACAGAGAGAGAGAGAGAGTGGCCTGCAATCACCCACGTTTCGTCGAGATGTCATAAAGGTACCTTAGCTGCCAAACGACGATGTCGTCCACCTGAATCAGCTGCGAGTCCCGGTCCCTCTCGCCACTTGTGAATCTTATATCGTGCAGGAGTCGGCGGCCAGTCCATGGCTTTATGGGAGTAACGTAGCCGCTAGAGTTAAAATCGGTGGCAATCTTCTTCACTGTCGGGATCTCTCTGCGGCAGAAAAACCGGTGCACGCAAGAGCGCAATGCGCACCTCGTGGAGTCATCGTACACTTCCGTGCGTTATCTTTTACCTGCACTTCATGAGCGTTTTCGGGAGGGGGTCAAAACATTGCATCATTTTCGCTCACCTTCTTCTTGGCATCCACCACCAACCTCACACCGACTCCAAGAAGGTCATTCACCACCGCGCATGTTTCTTCCATGCTGCGCTTCGGGTGCTGATACCGCAAGCTGCAGATGACACGGCCGCTCTTGTTATTTTTGTACCACTTGCGTGGCGTAGACGTCAGCTTTCCGCAGTCCTCACTCGAGAAGGGCGAAGCGCATTGCGATGTCACTTCGTGGCGCTCCGTGGGGGAAAAGGGAACCGGCGTTAGTAGTGCGCAGAACAAGCAAGCGGCTGAAAACCAGGAAAAGGTGGAAGTCGGCGCCAACCTCAAAGTTACAGATCGAATTTATCTGTTCACCTGTTATACTCTCATGGGCGAACGATTTGGGCATAGAATCTTATTTTTACTGGAAATAACTACGTGTTTAGGAATTATTTGCCAGCGTGGATGCACTCGAACGGGTCGTGCTGGAAGCGCTATTCATAGAAGGAATACGGTCGGCCGTGGCCTCATGGAAATAGTTGGGTGCTATTGGTTGAAAGGGGGTCCTTTGAGGGGCGAATGTCGCTGCATTCCTAAGTTGTATTCGACTATAGCCCTATTACGCGAAAATCCGTCGGCGTCTGCGTGTGTACGGAGATGGTGCAAGAAAGAAGGTACGTAAGGTGCAGCGAGGAGCGGCAGCTTGCTTGTGATTACATCAACGCCCGAAATGGCGCACACACAACGCATGCGCATACGCCTCACGTGTGAGCAAGATAACGCGGAGTGGGAGCGCACCACTCGCGGACGTCCGCGTGGCGGCAGTTCTCCCGACCTTCGTCTCAAAATTGTGACACACCGTTTTGTCGTACACCGTTGCGGGTGGAGTCGTACGATTTCTTGATGAATATATTTTACACGGCTAGTCAAGTTGGAGGTTAGCTTTGCGGCAGGGATCCGAACCGCCGACATATGTACCTCTAATTGTTTTCCTTTCCCTGACTTTCGCTTTGAAATTGTTCCGCAATCGTGCGTTGGACAGCGTTCCATCGGATCTAACTTGCCTTAATCCCCTTACACTTATGCACAATAAAGTTTTGTCATCATCAGCTAGTCAAGTTTCAGGCCAGCTCGCGACAGGTAGTCGAACCGAGTGTCCGAGTGTGTCACCCGGACCTTTGTGGAATCAGTGTTAAATGGCGTGTCTTCGTTTCATTTCTCTCTGCGTAAATTTCGTCGAGATCGAACGCTTATGATGACATACTAATTTTATCTTCTTCACAGCACTTAAGTAGTGTTAAGTGGCCTCTGAAATTTTTCAGTAAGTTTATTACTTCATTGATTGGTTGGTTTTTCCAGAAACTTTTGAAATATGTAGGCTGGAGCAAATATTATAATATTGAATTTTTACTTTGATAGCTACATTCGATGAAGAAACTCGAGTTTCAGTTACTATGCAGATTTGACATTGAAGTGACCTTTTGACTCAGCGATTTCATAAGAACAGCCTTAAGTCAGATGCCCAAGCTTACTTTGAATATGGCCAATGCGATGGTGTCCAAGAAATTTGCCCCTGGTCAATACTAAATTTGGCCTTGGCCACTTCAAATTTGGCCCACCCCCACCATCGAAATTTGGCCTCCTTGGATTTCAACCAAGATCGATAACAAGGCTAATTTGAATGTGCTCTATACGATGGTTACCTCCAATTTTGGCCTTGCGTGTGATCCCTGGAAAGATGGCCAAAGTCGAACTGCAAACCATAGCCGACTACTTCACGGACCACTAGACGCTGTTTGCCAGAATCGGTGCGAATCAAGAAGACTAACGTAATAAGTGGTTAAGATATTGCAAACTCAGTACTTTATCCGAGTACACATAGCAGCCGCAAGCAACAAGTCAAGCCAAGAGATAAGAACCAGCAAAATTATAGTAAAATCAAGAATAGCTGTTCCTGCACCATTCGGTCTAATAGAGTTAAACAGGTGTCATTTTTTATTAATATGACAAGAGTACTGCGGAAGTCATAAAGCAGTCAATTTGCTTTTATTTTTTTTTGCTCACTGTATTGCATTTCTTGGTCGCGTTCACGACAAGAAGGCAGAAAAATCTACTTCATTAAGAAGAGAGAGTGACCTCAGGTTTTGCCGATTTGAAAATTTAATTAATTTATTTATTTATTGAGGATACCCTCAAGAACCCTCAGTATGAGGGTATTACATTAGGGGTAAAACAATAATACATATTTGGGAATACATAGTAAGACCAACAGAAATGGGGATAAACTCCAAAATCTAAATAAAAGTGTTATTTATTCAAAATCGCACAAAATCTGTACAGAATTTCTTATGCTTTGGTTAATCGTTTATGGGGTTAAAGCCCCAAGGCAACTCAGGCTATGAGGGACGACGCAGTGGAGAGTTCCGGATAATTTCGATGACCTGGGGTTCTTAAACGCGCACTTACATTGGACGGTACATGTCCTTTAGCAGTCGCCTCCATCTAAATGCCAGAATCGAGCCCACGTTTTTCGGGTCAGTAGCCGAGCACCATAAACACTAAGCCACCGCGGCGGCCAGGGTGCCTTAAAAATGGCGGTTTGCAGGTGGGAACACTGAATTGATTTGCATCCAAGACTATCGGGTGAGTAACCTTTGACAGCTATTTCTTTCTGCTCACAGGGAACGCAAGTTTTGGGGCTCGAGTTGGATCTTGAGAAGAGGCAAAATATTGGCGTCACCTTAAAAGGTAACTTCACTTAATGCAATACCGCACATTGAGCTGCTTAAATCTTTGCGCGCTTCTTGCCAAAACGTCCACAGGTAGCCTGTGCGGTTGTTACGCATAAAAAAGGCAGTAAGCTAATTTGCGATGCACAGACCTGTCCTTCCAAGTTGTAATTCAGTTTGACGCCTACCTACGCTGCGTTTAAGTTCCTAGTTTTATATGCGTGCTGAATCCGTCAGAATAGGCATGAATGTACAAATTCAACCCCCCCCCCCCCCCCCCTCTTCATTGCTTACTGCCCGTTGCCTGCTCAGCATGTACGACAGGGGCCTATTCCCACTTGTGATTCACGATTTGCTTTCAATATTTGTTAACTTCAAAAGAAAAGTAAGAACCGGATCAAGGCCTGCCTTCCAGCAGATCAATAAGTGAACGGCGAGAGGCTGCTGTTTACTGAGCCCGTCGAGTGTTCAGATTGCGGTTGGCCCTTTCGAGGCCGGTGAGAATGCCCTTGAGGGCGGCCAGTCGGCTTAATTGGCCGCTGTTGCGACCGAAGAGACGCCACGAAGGAACTTCATTAGTGCAGCAGAGGAACTGCTCTCTTAGGGAATACAGCGCCACTGCACTTTACCAGACAGCTGCACGGTATCCCTCCTGGCCTTTGCGCTGGTATGAGAACATGTGGAACGACTTCCCTCGCGCAGTTTTATTGGGAGTACATGTCCTCTTGGCATGTTAATTGTTCGTTGCGGGAATTGGCTTTTATTACTACTTGAAAACACTTCAAAAGGCTCTGAACGTAGCCCGACAATTTTGCGGTGGAACGTGCGTAAAACCAAGGAAATAGCGTTCACGGACTTGCGCATCGACGAGTACACGTAAATAAGAAACAGTATCGAACCTAAGGGGTTTTTATTTCTAGATACCACAAGCTGCTTACCTCAGAAGATAATTTGTTTTTCCTTACGGCTAACATTCCAAATGCGGAGAAAGAACAGCGCGATCGAGACACGGACGGCAAAGAGGCAAAGACGCACACACACACGCATAACTTGTTTGTGTGCATCTTTGCCTCTTCGTCGCCCGAGTCTCGATCGCGCAGTTCTTCCTTCGCATGTCGAATGAACGAACTAAACCAAGTTCCACTAAGATCCTAGGATATCCGTCGTTTGGACTACAGGTGCAGCCAAAGAAAAAAGAAAACAATGAAGTACAGCACTAGAACTGCTGTTTATATTTCTCTTTTCCGACTCTACGGTCGCTATGCAAACTTCGGGTGGCAGAACCGTCATTCCACTGCTAAACGAGAAATGGACCGGCTACGTATACGGCTTGAGCTGAACAACGTGCACAAGATCAAGTCGCGGGGCGGGTCGCCAGCGCCCAACAACCAAGTAAAGCAATTTCCTAGGTCACGTTGGCAGCCTGGCTGAGCATGTGGTAAGGTCCATTTCAGGGTGCGACGTGGTGAGATGGACACCACATGAGAACGGGCCAGCCCGGAGCGCAGTGCACTGCATGATTTCGGTGTTGCAATCCGACTCCTGAAGGGCGCGGGCGACCGGCTTGTGCGACGGCACCCTGTGCGTACTGCGTGGTTTAGGCGGCAGCGTACGCATAGCATTGTGTGCGAAGGAAACATGGGTACCTGCCGAATGAAAGAGAAGACTCCTAAAAGCCGCTGATGTTGCTGCAGGACGAATTGTAGCTGAGCGTATAACGTTAAGTAGAGTGAAAGCAAAAGGCGTGTAACGATATATTTACACAAGAGAAATATGTAGATTGGACTGCAATTTCTGGCTTTTTTCCCTCGACCCTCACCATGTGTAAATTGAAAATTAATTGAAATTGATGTTCGAACCACTGCGGCGGTCTGTAACATGCAGTGAGGCCTTAAAGAAACGCGAACTCGCATATGCTGTACTTGTCTACCCTGCAGCAAGATATTCCTGGGAGACGGGCGAAACAGAGTGCTCTTACGGAGAAGAAATAGTCTAAGGGAGGCGCTCAGGTTTGCCGAGTCATGCTGTTCCACGGCTATGTTTACCGATGTTGAAATGGTCTAAAGGCGACGAGGCGCGGCTGAAATGTTTCGCGGCTGAAATGTTCTACAGGGTGACGCGATAAGCAGTCTGCGTCATGGTAGAGATGCTTGTACAGGACGCTGAACAAATGCTCTTGCAGGGGCAAAGTACAACGAAGAAAACAATAAGCATGATGAGAAGCCACATCTGTTAAATGCCAACGGAAGAGGTGAGGAGAGAATTCGAGAAGAGCCCCAACAAGCGACAGACATGGCGAAATGGGCAACTCTGACTGGCAGCGGATAGAAGGCGGATTGCGCTACGAATGACGGGTCCATGGCGCTGCTAGCACATCGTCGACCCTGTATCCGCTGATACCAATGCGGAACTGAGTACGGGCTAATGCGTTGAAGTAGGATGAAATAGGTTGCAGAAGGGTTGAAATGCGGGCCAGTTGGTTCATAGTAACTTGAAAAAAGCAGTCACAAAAGACAATGGACAAGAGAAGGAGTGCACACGCCACAACGACTGGACTGTCGACTGAGATTTATTAGACAAAAACATAGTCCCAGCAAGGACAACAGAGCATGCGCAACAGCTGTATCAAAACTCACAGCGCATAGGGCACACAAGATACACCTCTACCGTGACCGGCCTAAAAAAGCAAATTCCTTTTCGAGTAAGCGCACCGAAGTTCTGCTAACGCAATCTTGGCCTGACAAACTGATATGGTAAGCCTCCAAGATTTCTCGCTCTTGCTTACCCCTGCCTCTACCAAGAATCATTACGTTGCTGAACAGTGGATAACACCCACTTTCATTGCAATGGCGAGGCAAGTTGGCACCGTCATCGGACCCTAGGGAGGAGTGGTGCTCACGCAGCCGGTCATTAATACATCGACCTGTTTGGCCTATGTATACTCTTTCGCACGTGAGGGGAAACTTGCACACGACCTGAGCGACACACGCCGTGAAGCGGTTCTCGTGCTGCGTTGTACAAACGTATTCCTTTCCCTGCCTCGAGAAATGCGCGAGCACAGACCCGAAAGCTTGCGAGGGGCAGAAAACACCACACTCACTCCCTGCCTGGCCGCCACTTTTTTGATGCCATGGCTCCCTTTGTGCACGTACGGCATGACCTAGAACTTTTGGCGTTCAGTTGCTCCACCATCAGCCGGCGTCGTCCGTTCTTTCTTGAGCTTCTGAAGCAGCGATTCAGCCACTGCTTTCAAAAGATTTTTAGGGAACCCTGTGGCTTCCAAACGTTGGAACTGATCATCAAGGCTCTTTTTGATAGCGTGGTGACAGCTCTTTTTCAGTGCATTGCGGAAACAATTCATCACAATGCCTCTCTTTACAATCTTTGAGTGCGCAGAACCGAACGGTAACAGAGCGTTCTTGCTTCTAGGTAAAAACGTCCAGCATAAATGGCCATCGTCAAAGAAGGTTATTTGCAGTTCTAGGAACCTGATGGAATGATTGTTAGGGAGTTCATGGGTGAAAGTTAAAGCGTGCGAATAAGCTTTTAAAGCACTCAAAACATCGTCTGCTGCTGCAGGCAGGAATCAGATCAGAGCACATCTGCCAAAAAAAGGAAAGGTGAAGGTGAACAAAGGCACAGTGACATACCTAGGAAGGTGTGACAGTGCCAAAGGTTGTTGATGACCTGCTGAAAAATGACCCTAAGTATAGCCTTACACCGAGCTTAAGGGGCCATGAGCTGCTCGCCACCGTACACCGGCTGGCTCATAAAACGCGCAAGGATGAAAAACAGCGCTGTTTGTCTGAAGGGGTTGACGTTCTTTTGAAGGTTGATGGCAAGCAGTCAGTATGCAGCCATCGCGCACTTAACCGTGTTGTTGACCACTTCATCGAAAATGACCTGACCCTACTCGAAGCGGACAAGGAAGGTGACTTCGTGGTACTTCCGACAAGTTCTTTTAGAGAGAAGGCAATGGCTGCTGTAGCGAAAAACTTTGTGCCTGCCATTCGGAAGCCCTCAAGGTTAAAGACTGAAGCCATGAAGCTACTGAAGGAAAGCAACTTGGAGAAACTTTCGAATAGTGTCAAGAAATGCAAGGGAGACCGCCTGCGAGTGTTTTTTTCAGCAAAAACACATAAGGTGGGTTGCCCTCTTAGAGTCATCATCACGGAGACTGGCTCATGGCAAAAGGCAGTTAGCCAATTTCTTCAGCAACAGTTGACGGCCCTCAATGTGCAGGACCCTTTCTGCGTGGCCAGCTCGGCAGTGGTTGTTGACGCTCTTAATAGCAGTATTCCTGGTGCCAACATGGTTTTTCAGTTGACATTGAGGACCTTTTCTACAGCATTACCCACGATTAACTCTTTGTTGCTGTGCGTGAACTTATTGATCTTTGCAGTACGGTGAACTTTCAGAACGCATGTGGCATGTCGGTTGATACCTTTTTGGAGTAGTTATCTTTTTACCTGTCATCAACCGTTGTTGAATTCAAAGGCTCTTTGTTCCATCAGAAAAGTGGAATATGTATTGGCTTTAGCGTCGCTCCAGTGCTTTCTCAGATATTTTTAGCAAACTTTCACACAACACTTCAGGAACATCTTCAGGACAAGCGTGTGTGCAAAGTTTTTCTGTACGTGGACGTTTTTTTAGTACTTTTGGAGCTTTTACCTAATGAAACTCTGCCTGCAGCAGCAGACGATATTTTTAGTGCTTTTAAAGCTTCTTCACGCGCTTTTAATTTCACCCATGAACTCCCTAACAATCATTCCATCAGGTTCCTAGAACTGCAAATAACCTTTTTGACGATGGCCATTTATGCTGGACGTTTTTACCTAGAAGCAAGAACGCTCTGTTACCGTTCGGTTCTGCGCACTCAAAGATTGTAAAGAGAGGCATTGTGATGAATTGTTTCCGCAATGCACTGAAAAAGAGCTGTCACCACGCTATCAAAAAGAGCCTTGATAATCAGTTCCAACGTTTGGAAGCCACAGGGTTTCCTAAAAATCTTTTGAAAGCAGTGGCTGAATCGCTGCTTCAGAAGCTCAAGAAAGAACGGACGAAGCCGGCTGATGGTGGAGCAACTGAACGCCAAAAGTTCTAGGTCATGCCGTACGTGCACAAAGTGAGCCACGGCATCAAAAAAGTGGCGGCCAGGCAGGGAGTGAGTGTGGTGTTTTCTGCCCCTCGCAAGCTTTCGGGTCTGTGCTCGCGCGTTTCTCGAGGCAGGGAAAGGAACTACGTTTGTACAACGCAGCACGAGAACCGCTTCACGGCGTGTGCCGCTCAGGTCGTGTACAAGTTCCCCCTCACATGCGAAAGAGTATACATAGGCCAAACAGGTCGATGTATTAATGACCGGCTGCGTGAGCACCACTCCTCCCTAGGGTCCGATGACGGTGCCAACTTGCCTCGCCATTGCAATGAATGTGGGTGTTATCCACTGTTCAGCAACGTAATGATTCTTGGTAGAGGCAGGGGTAAGCAAGAGCGAGAAATCTTGGAGGCTTACCATATCAGTTTGTCAGGCCAAGATTGTATTAGCACAACTTCGGTGCGCTTACTCGAAAAGGAATTTGCTTTTTTAGGCCGGTCACGGTAGAGGTGTATCTTGTGTGCCCTATGCGCTGTGAGTTTTGATACAGCGGTTGCGCTTGCTCTGCTGGCCTTGCTGGGACTATGTTTTTGTCTAATAAATCTGAGTTGACAGTCCAGTCGTGGTGGCGTGTACACTCCTTCTCTTGTCCATTGTCTTTTGTGACTGTTTTTTTTTCAAGTTACCATGAAATAGGTTGCCAGGTCACCAAAGCGAAGAGCGACAAAAAAGCTTCCTCTTGCGGGGCTGCTCTCTCGCATCTTTTCTGGCACGCCAGTTTCTTTCCGCCGGCCGTCCGTCGGACGCCCGGTGTTCAACCATGGGACTTCTGCGGACACCTACAACATCCGTCGCCAGGCAACCGTTGGATGCTGGACGAATTTTTGTGATACAATGGGCTGGCGGCGGCCGAACTGAAAATTCGCGGCACTGAGCCTGACTCTTACTAGAGAACACTACTCTATCGTTACGCTCCCAACCGAGGGATTTTCCAGCTGGCCGCCAAGGAATCGCTGGAAGACGTACGCATCGAGAACTGCCGACGCATGCTGCGTTGTGGACGCAGGTGCGTATATTGCCACCGCAAGAGGAACAAGGGCCGTTTTGAGGCCTGCCGCTTTTTATTCGCCGGGTATAAATTCGTACCCAAGGTTGGAGACGACACTTTACCAGCGGCAAGAGCCGTGGAAACGCTCTCGTGATCACGTCTACTGTATCGTTGGAGACTCTTGTCTTGTTTCCTTCTCTTATAGTTAACTGGAGAAGCATAAATAATAAAGTACATTAATTTTGCAACCTAACTGATTTGACCAAGCCCTTGGTTGTTCATGGAAGTGAATAATGTCTTCATGGTGGTGTCAGTGACAGTGAAGTGTTTCCAACAAACTACACTTCTCACCTTAATTTCCGTGACGGTTATGGTGAAGATGTTTCATTTTAACCAATCAGTGACTAAATTCAGGACGGTATGATATTAAGTTGGCTCTTGTGAAGCTGTGTGGCCCAATTAAGGCGTGTAAATGGAAAGTCACTCTCTATGTGTTCCTTTTATAGGCCACCGGGAAGTAAGGTTAAAGTTTTCTAACATTTCGGAACCGTTAGTAGCTATCACTGCTGACTGTTTAGTAATTGGCGGAGATTTTAATTTGCTGGATATTGCTTGGTGTCTCCAATCGGTTACGCGTCCCCGACTTTCCGAAGGGGAACGCTATCGCGTGCAGGTTCGAACAAGAGGACAAGAGAACAAAGAAATCAAAGAATACAAAACGAAGCCGTATTTGTAATATAAAGGAAAAGGGGCCAATAAGAAACGCACACGCCAACAATAAAAACACACACTCAATCAGCGTACAACACTACAGAATAAAAGGAAAGAGTTCACCAGGTACTGAGCGTCTCAGGTGAAGCGGGGATGCCTTGCAGACCGGGCGGACACGGGTGGATGTAGTGCGATGCGTCGAAGAAAGCGGTGGAAGGGAGCCAGGTGGTAGTAGGAGCAGAGAGGAACACAGGGAGACGCCGGTGGACTCCCGTCAGCAGCCCGAAGAACTTGGCAGCCGCAGGAAAAACGTAGCCAGGTCCCGTCGACGGCGTCACGAAACGCCGGAGGCTTCAAGCAGGCTATCCTAGAGTGCTTTTCGACAGCACGGACCCTCAGTCCATCGGCTGCCACCTCCAAACTTGCAAGGAACGCTGTAGGCTTGCGTCGGTGATCCAAGGAAGGTCACGGCAGCACGGACCCAACGTCCGATGGCTGCCACCTCCACGTTTAAGTGACACGACCTCCGCTGCGCTGTCTCCCTTCGCACCGCGGTTTTTTGACACGTCAGCTCTCCGCTCCACGTGCTCGCCACGCTCTTTGTCGTCGTCGCCTCGCACACACCCTTAGCACACGCACACGCGAAACGCTGGGCTGGCACGCGCAACGCTCCGCTGTCGGACGCACCACTGTCGACGCACCGCGTTCACAAATCCTCCGAGGATCTCTTGTGCACCTCAATCTTGGCCAACGATATACTCTTACTGGGATACGTTTCTTTACAAGATGAGCGGAAAAATTATTGAAAGCAGGCAACGGGCAGCATGAAGCCAACCACAGCCCGAGTCACCGAGTTCCATCTGCCTTTTTGGAAGAATCAGCTAAACCAGTCATGCAGCATGTTATGTCGCCGACTGTGTGTTATTACCAGAGGTGGGCATTTGACCTCAAATGTCTCGACCTCACCTCAACCTCAAAAAACATTTACCGACCTCACCAACGTCAACCTCATCAGCTGCGGTTGAGGTCGCCTGAGACGCCCGCACCTCACTTTTCCTGGGGCCACTGCCAACCTCACTCAACCTAATCTCAACCTCAAAAATTGAGGTTGAGGTCGGCTGCTCGACCTCATAAAACAGACAAAAAAAAACAAACAAAAGAGCCAGTAAGTTTTTCAGTTAAAAAGAAATCTCAGAATCCGGTGAGATAGGAAAGCCAAAAATGGTGTTGGTATTATTTATTAAGCTGTGTACAGACACTTGATGCGCACGCAGTAGGAGAAGCTTATAATCTGGGATGAACCCTCAGAGAATTTATGGCCTGCGGGTATTGGTGTCCCATACGCAGTTACCACTAGTACGTTGGTGAGTACTTTATGTGTATCAATATTTGTAAACCTGCTTCGTGTATACTTGTTCGCATTGGAAACCTCTCGCTCATTAACGCACGAACCGGCAATTGACAAACACAGACCTTCTACATCTACCAGAAATTGGGAGGGCGGGAAGGTATTCACGATACTCTTTTTAGACTTGAGAATAGTTAACGAATGTAAAAAAAAACTTGTCGTGGATGTACTTTCCGATGCGACGGCTACACAGACGTGTATCAGTATATATATTTCGGCTTTCTAGCTTTATCCGGCATACCGAGAGGACTCAGCGTAGATGGTAATTTTTTCACCCAGCACCTTCCAAAATACTTAACAAGGTGCGACTGTAGTACACCAACACAGCCGCATTGTATTTGTCTGTGTAGAAGCGAGCGGCTTCTTTTATTATTGCGAAAGCATTAGATGGCTCACTTTCAAGGTGAATCCCGCAAAAAAGTGTCCGCAAGAAACGGCACCGTATGACGTCACAAGCCGACGAGTCACGCGACGAAGACGATGTCGCCACATAATTAATTAATGCTAATCAATGTAACTGGGTAATGCTAACACTATTTAGTATAATTAGTGATGGCATCATATGAGTATGACGTTATACCAGTTCTTAAGATTCAAGGTGGGGTCAAAGACCCTTTTTCCAAGCATTTCACCCTAAATAAGCCGAGCACCAGACCAGGGGAATGCTTGTACCCATTGTATCACCGGTGGGTACCCGGCGGCACTGGGGATCAAACCCCGCACGTTATACCAGATGGCATCATATGAGTATGACGTTATACGTTATACCAGGACGTTATACCCGATTATGTCTTTGAACACTGTTCCGGCTATTAAAATCACACGGGTCAAAACGACTGGCCTAGAGTGGGCAGCGTGAACCGCTCTCTCTGTCAGAAGTACCACGGACTTCCGCTCAAATTTCGCCGCAGCGAAATCTTTTTTTCTAGACCCCCCCCCCCTCTCCTCAAAAAGAAGAACACCGCCTAAATGCTCATACACCTGAAAAGCATTCTGGGTACCATTTCGTCAACCAGTCTGAGACAAGCTGCTCTAAGTCAATCACTTGTTTTCTTTCAAAACTGAACTAATCAAAGGTACTCCAGCATCCTTGACGTTTTTTTACCCGCGAGCACCGCGCGAACATTCTGCGAAGCCGTGTAAGGTGAACGATGGGTCTCTGCAAAATAGCTAAAGAAAAGATAACGGGTAGTGCCTGGTAGTCTGCAAGGCAGGCCGCCAACCTAACTGATACCATGCGAAGAAAGAAAAAAAAGCAGAATTACAAACATACAAACAAAAATCGCACCCTAAAAACAGAAGCGAACAACAGTGTTCCCCATTAAACGTCATATCAGACGGTTTGAAACGGCCACTCAGCAGCACAGCACCAGCACGTAATCAGTTCTATTAACACATGTTCATTAAAAAACGAAAAGAAATCAGCTACCTCATCACCATACATGAATTATACATTTGCATTTTTTCACCGCTGTAACACCACTATGCTGGTACGTTCGCCCCATGCTGCGGTGTTTCGGCATAATAAATGAATTTCCGAGAAATAACAAGGAACCGGAGACTAAAGAGAGGTTATTCGGTAGGATATAAAAGTGAAATTATATTTGCATCTGCTTGCATTACGGAAAGGGAATATAAAGAAGTAGTGTGAGATTCGAAAGGGGAAGGAAGACTCCGACCAGAAGCTTCGACGGTGTTATACAGGATTTTCTGGTTTCGTGCTTTTATACTCAAATCAGCAGGTGTTCTTGTTAGGAACCGCCTGAATCATATTGTCTCGCACGTGCCGACTGCTCCAGTTTCTGTTAAGTCAGCTTGTGATGTACAACAGGATACCCTTTACTCGACTGCAAGGCAAGAGTCGTGACGTCGGCGCCGGCAACGAGCATGAACGCGAAGCAGTCATGCTTGGGGCCATCCGTGCTGCGACGAATTTACTGCGTGCTTGTTGGACTGAACATAATTATTTGTTTGCGGCATCAAACAAAACTACCACGGTTTAACGTGAGTTAAGTTCTCTGCCCTTCAGAGGTTAGAGCGCGGATTCCCTACTGATGCCTTGTCTATAAGCTCTCTACGCTTGGTGCAAAATCTGCACAGCAGAGGCTTTACTCTTATATTTCCAATGGGTGCCCTCTCACATAGGAGTCACAGGCAGTGGGGTGGCAGACACTCTCGCCCATAAAGGTCTGTCAAGGAATCCATCAAAAAAAGTACCTCAAGATGGAAAAAAGCCTGTACAGAAGAACGGTGCTCGATCATTTCAGTACCCTGTGGAGTGCGCCCCACAAGCCATGTGTGACCAAGGGACTGAGAAGATCCCAGGCGCATGTTCCATCTGCGGGTGCGATGAGACTATAGCCCACATTCTTTGCGAATGCCCTGCCTACAGCGCCGAAAGACAGTTTCTCTGCCGTGCATTGGAGCATCTAGACCTGCGCCCACTGACGGAAACGAAGATTCTCGGCCACTCGCCGCGGCGGTCGTCGGCAGTGAGGGCGTCCAAGGCACTGCTCCGCTTTTTGAGGACTTCTGGCCTGCACGACAGGCTGTGACTTTACTTAAAGCTTTGACTTCGCATAGTGACTAATTTCCTGCAACTGTCTTTTCTCCTTCATCTTTTCTCCGCTCACCCCTTTCCCCCTGTGCAGGGAAGCAGACCGGCTATTTTTCTGGTTAACCTCCCTGCCTTTCCTCCACCTCCTCCTCCCTCTCAAAGTTAGTCTTGATGTGGGGCCACAGACCTATACTAGTGTCATAAATAACGCCTAGATACTTCAAAGATTCCATCTGTGGTATGTTGACCGAGAGATAATGTAACCAGATATATGAAGGCATGTTGGATTGAAAAACTGGCACAATACTTTTGTGCACATTTAATACCAAATTAATATTGTCCAGCGAAACCTCGAGTGCATTGAGGTAAGCCTGGAGAGTACGATATAAGGCATGAATGTCTGTTGCAGAGGCAAATAAGACTATGCCGTCCGCGTAAACAAACTGTAACGTCAGGGTGTGCGGCAATGTCGCACATCAGAATATTGAAAAGAAGTGGCGAAAGCACAAAACCTTGTGGCACACCTCTGGTCTGGGCATAGGTGTCTGAGATGAAGGAGCCGTTAGTGCAGAAGAGCTGGCGTCCTGGCAAAAGATCACGGATATACGCATAAGTGTAGAACGACAGGTGTAGAAATGACAATGTGGTGAGAAGGATCGAATGTTACACACTGTGGTATGCTTTAGCAATGTCAAGCGTCACTAACGATGGTACTTCGTTCTTTTTTATAGCAAGGCGGATTCTGCTCTCTAAATCGACATGGGCAGACCATATGGAGCATCCGCGGCGACAGCCAATCTGGGCAGAGCGCAATGCGTTGATTTCTGAGACATGTTTTGATAGGCGGCTATGCACAATTCTTTCTTTGAGCTCTACCAAATTACAGCTATCGGCCAAATATCATTATGGAAGAATTTCTTTAAATCTTTTATGAGTAAGATTATTTTCGCCACCTTCCAGGAGTGCGGTATCTATGTAGTTACCAATGATTCATTGATCAGATCGAGGAGGTCCTGTGTGAACTCTTGGGCTAAGATTTTCAGCAAACGGACCGTGACACCTTCCAAACCGGGAACCGAGGATCGCATTGAAGAAACTACAGTTAGCAGCTATGACTTGTCAACCGCAACATAGCCTGAGCAGGTGTTGGGGGCGAACAGAGGGACTCTACGCTGCTCGTGAAAATGTGATGCGAGCCCTTGGGCGATTCGCTCTAACTCATCTTTCGCCTTACGAGGAGACAGCACGTCCAAGCTTCATAACTGCATGGCTGAGGAGTTCATATTCCTTTCCATAAAACGATACAAAGCCTCCCTACTGTTTGGGTTCGTCAAATATGTATTCAAATTTTGATTGCAGTCATCCTTCGCTTTTGCTATATAGTTCTTTTAAACGAGAGCGAGAAAATTTTGTAGTTAATCCAATTTTTCGGGCTTTGGCTATGCGAAAGGCTCCTCCATGCTGCTTTCTGGCGGCAAAAGGCTATCTCACACGCATCGTTCCACCATAGGGATGGTGATTTATTACAAACAGCAGGCTGTACAGTGAACGGGAAGCTCTCCGTAGCCTTCAAGCTTAAGGAAACACTCGCTGAGCCCTAACGGTCCTACATGAACAAGGATCAGATGTAAAGGACACACGCAAAGAAGATTTGTAGGCAGCAAGGTTAACCAGTTTTCTGGCAGAACCAGGATCTCTGAGTGGGCTCACCAAGATGATGAAAGTAATTGGAAAGTGGTCACTAGAGATATCACAGTCAACTGTGGACCAAGCCTCAATACCTACCCCTCCTGCCTCCTGCTGCGAAGGATAAAACGATTACTAATTGCGAATTTTTACGAATGAAGGTTATGGTCCAGGAATTTAAGCTGGGTACCTGATTTGCTGACATCTATGCCCATAACATTTGTCCATATGAGTCAGAGTAGTTACCCCAGAAAACGTGATATGGGTTGAAGTCCCCTGCATGATGACCCTATTAGAGTTGGCAAGTAAGCTGTCTAGATAGTCTGTTCTGCATAGTCATGACGGAAAATAGATGTTAGCGACTGTGACAGAGGCGCACTGCAGAGAAGTGAGATCTAAAGCTAAAAGCGCGCAGTCAGGAAGCATTACATTTTTAGTTATTAATGCCCGTTGGCACAGTTTTGAAGAAATCAGGGCCACTAACCCAACGACCCAACCATTAATGTGGTCCGCTCGAAAAGCGCGAAACCTCATTAATGAAAAAGAGTTTATAGAGGAGAGCCAAGTTTCTTGTAAAAGCACTATGTCTGGGTTACGGGAAAATAAAGTAAGTTTTAACCCTTGAAGAGAAGATGCAAGAAAGTGGCAATTCCATTGAAGAACCCTTACACCTGCCATGGTTACAATTCAAGATTAACGGCTGTAACAGCCTCTTATATCATATCACACTTGGAAGTAACTTTCGAAGGCCTTTTTTTAGTTTTGACCGGGAAAAAGGAGGACTCAGAGGGAGAGGTGCACGCATGACGCTTCTGTGTAGGGTAAGTCATTTCCATTAATACAAACACTGTTGCGAGAAAGACGGACAGAGGAGCTATAGAGAAGTGACACGTGAGATGGCACTTTGGGAGATGACCTGTCAATTAAAATTTCAGCACAGGGTTGAAGTGAAGCTGTGCTGGTGGCAACACAGGCTGGGGTGGGCAAACTGCCCGACTCTCAACATTATCAGACAATGCCTGAATAGTTTCTGATCATACGTTCCACCACAACTGAAAGAGCTTTTTCGACGGTTGGCACAATTCGTTCAGACAATGTGGCCTCGAGGTCAGGCGTAAGTATGTTTTTACGGTTAAGAAGAGCATGAGCGTCTGCTCGGGAGCAGCGATTCTGTTCAATTAATCGCAATAAACTTTGCTTCTGCGACCGTTTTTCACAAGTGCCATCATCGGAGCTGTGCACGTTACTGCATAAGCAGCAGCTTGGTTGCCTAGCAGTGCAGCTGTCTGTAGAGTGGTCTTCACCACAACCCGGCATTTAGTCGCCGACTTACAGGCTCTACCAGTGTGACCGAATCGCCAACAGCGGGTCGACGCGATAGACAATTGGCCAAATTTTCAACTCCAAGGGGCATGTGCGACCAGCTAAAGTTGTAACTGACGCCGTAGTAACACGCAATCCAGCCACCTCGCGAGAGCAGCGGTACATGGAAATAACCCCCACTGATGCATCCTGGAATTCCTGCAAAAGTTCTTGAGCGGAAGATGACGGTTCCACTCCAACTGCAGTACCTTTAGTGCACGCGAGTTGCTCAGGAATGAAGGCTTTAAACAGAATAGAAGTGACTGTATTATGGTGGAGCAGATTCGACAAACTTGAAATGTTTGCTGATTTACAAACAATACCACGCCTCTCGACAGGTACCTTTATTGAAGTTTTTCAGACAAACAGAAGAAAAGTCGCATTTCAGAGATGTCTAGAAAGTGATTCGTTAGGCTCTTGGGTTGGTGTTGGATCGTTTTAGTATTCTTCATTTTCAGCATATTCATTTTCATTTTCAGCATTTTCAGTATTTCGGGAAATGTAATCAAAGGCAATCTTTCGAACGGCAGGCTGGCGAACCAAGCAGCCGAGCCCCGTGGCGAGAAGGTGAAAAGCATGCCTACAAACTGTGCGACGGCAACCTCACATTACACAAGTCAGCAGAGCTGCCCTGAAACCCCATGAACGCGAAACGGCGCCTCAGCAAAAAGAAACGCCCGGCGCCACAAGGAAACGAAGCAGGATCCGTACTGGTAGCGTGACCCGACCTGCTACGTCAGGATCTCGCACCGTTCATTGTTGCCCATAACCAGGCGGTGATTACCTGTATTGCGAACTTCATACGGCAAAGATGGGATGGGCTTAAAAATTTGGGCAACTCGAGCCGCCACGCCCAATATTTCCTTTTTCCTCCTCGTTTTTTCCGAGCGTAATGCAGCTGCTAGTCATGCAAGGGGGAATAGTGCCTTCACACACACGCAAATTGATGGCCGTTTCACATTTGTCATATCCCACGTGCGCTTAGTCAGCACTTCAAGACAATTACGTTTATAATCTGAGTGACAATGGCACAGAGTGAATGGGCAAATAGAAGGCCCGCATATTAAAGCAAGATTTGCCATTACTGATGTGATGCGGTTTTTCTACGCAAAAGAAAGATGTTATTGACGGGAAGCAAGCGGCGTTGAAAACAGAAAAGTGGCAAAGGGTGTTTCGGTACAACAATTGATGGGGTCAATGCGTACAGACGTCCGGGAAGGCGACCTTCTGTGGTAGCTACACGCAGGCGTTATTCGCACGCGGAACGCTTCCCCAACCCGTGGCGCAGAGTCGCAGCAACGGCAGGTTCGGAAGAAATAGACAATAGCAGAGCATGCGAGGAGGTCGTTTATTAACCTAACACGAGGCAAATTACACTGTGGAAGGATATTCTATCCGAAAAGTAGACGTTGGGATGGCTTACACAGATCGTTGTCGAGCGATGTCTTGTTCTGGAGCGGGCAGGAATGGATCCCTCTGGTCTCGGCAGGTAGCAGGAGAGAAAGGCCTATTCTCACCGGAAGGTGCCTGTTTTTAACCATCAGGCTAATTCCCAACCCTTCCCTGTAGTGACAATGGACATGGAAAACTTTCATTCTGACATTTTTATAGGTGTTGGCGGTTGCCGCTAGGAGCTGTGGTCGACCCTTGGTCCAGGATTCCACACCTAGTTGCTGACTTCGTGGCTCGACGTACGAGGAACCTCTGTATACATTCTTCCTCGCTGGTCAGCACGTGCTCCCACTGCGTCACACTCGGGTTGTCTATTTTCGGATCTAACTCTGCCTGCGGGCAGGTCCATGTTACGCGTACGAGTGTCGGTTCGTCCTTGCACCACGGCCATTCGTTGTTGTACTGTGATCTTCTGCAGAGAATGTAAGTGTGGGCAGGTGGCTGTCTGCAGCCCACTCCTATCTACCGCTTCTTCTTGCGTCAGCTTTTTGTGCAAGGCTGAGTAGCGCTTCCGTTGGCCCTTGGAAGAACCAGGGATGTCTGAGCATATGGGAGTGACAGGGTCGAAGGTGTCTGTGGTGCAGAGTACTGAATCCACTCGGTTGATGTATTCTCGAGCGAACTCGCCCGCTACCTCATTGTCTCTCATTCTCTCATGTCCCGGAATTCATACGATTTCGCGTTTGCTGATGGCTGGGCTTCTCAGTGCCTTTTTCAGTAGGCGGGTCGCCGCCCTGTCTGTTCTGCCTCGCATGTAGTTCCTATAAGCTTGTTTGCAGTCTGTGACTATAAGCAAATCTTGCCCTGTGTTGCGCTTCCGTGCGCGATTGCAAGAGCGATGGCGCCGTAATCAGTACGCTGTCATGACGTCGCCCTTGTGTGCGGGGCGGGGGAGATGCAGGAGTGCCTTCCTTTCCCACTTCCGGCCGGCGGGCGCGCGCTGTCTCGTGACACCAGCGCACTCGCCGTGGGCTCGGGGAGGAAGCGCAATACGTTTGTATCCCACAAATGGTACGGAGACCGGGTATTTGGTAGCTCCGAATAATTTCCACCTGTTTCGAGACGTTAAATTGCATTATAACAAAGCGCGCGGCGTTCCTGCATTACGGTAAACCTAAATTAGGGCGCCGTGGGCGGGATTCAAGCCTGCGACCCGAATGGCACAGCCACTCTCAGCGCAGTGACTTTTATGAGTGACTCGTTAAGGAAAACCTCCTGTACAGAAGTACACTGAGAACAAGACACCGACTGCATGAAAAAAGGACAGCTTCACGGAAGTACTCAGGCGGCCACGGCTGCCTGCTCGAATGCACGCAAAAATTCCGTTTGACTTGGATGCTGGGCAGACATGGCTGAAAGAGTGAAAGAAGAAACTCATGCCCAAGAGTGGCAACGCAGAAAAGTGACGGTGCAGTTAGAAAAGAAATCGTCAACGCAACCACTTCGTATCGAGTTCTAACGTGGAATAAGCCTTTAGGAGCATACGATCGTAGGCGGCAGAACAAAACTCGCTGGCGGAGGAGGCAATGACGAGGATAGGCGCGGGGAATGTAGGGAAGAAAGCCCAGCGGATTCCCAAAGCTCGCGTTTACGGTCCTCCAGAGACAGGAATTCCAAGCACGAGCTCCGAAGAAGAAGGCACGGGTGCAAAAGCGGGCACTGCAGACTGCCCAAGTTTTTTTATGGGCACGCCTCTTAGCTTGCAACGCAGGCAGGTTAGCGGCCCCGGTTCCCTTGGTATGCCGACTTGAGATTCTGGCGGGTTCGCTGCTGCACCCGCGCTTCGGTTTTGTGGCGCGCCTCCTCTTGGCTGTGAAGTGTGAGCACCGCTACGGAGGACACACGACGGATGTAGCATTGCCTCAAACTCAAAATGAAATAAAACTAAGGTTTACTGAAACAAAACTGCCAAGTTTATGATGCAAGGTGAGACAGCGATGATCGGATGTTTCTTGATTGATGAGCTCCAGGAATCCTGCACGCGATAATGTTGATAGCATTTTAATTCTCATTGTTTTTGTGTTTTCTGTACCTTCCCTTGTATAAGCTGAAAAAAAATTGAAAATTGTTTTTTTAAGGAAAAGAAATGGCGCAGTAACACTCTCACATATCTCGGTGGACACTCGAAGGTCGAGACCCAGAGAACGAAGAGTATTTAAAGCCAAGTACGCCCGGGACTCAAATCTCTTTCGAAGGCGCTGTAGAAGCGCTCTCCCGGCAACAGTCTCTCTGAGGCGGCCAATTTGCAGCAAAAGTCTTTGTGAAGCGGCTAGCCGAAGAGGTTTCGATTGAGACTCATACAGTACTGCATTGTTTGGAGCAGCCTGCGGAACGCCGAGAGCCCTCCTTAGTCCCATTCTGTGCAAAACCTCAAAGCGTTCCAGCTGCGATACCGAGGGGGAAATTAAAGGGAGCTGGTACATTATGCGACTCTCGTCACCAGGGCATCGTGAAGCCTGATCATTGAAGCAGGATAATTTCCCCATTGCTCACTAGCAACTCTACGAAGCACAGTGAGACGCGAAGATAGTGAAGCCACAATCGAGTCCACAGCTCGTCGCCACTGTAGACGTGAGTCAATAGTGACGCCCAAAAAACGCATGTGGTTAACCTGACGAAGGCAAGACTGATCAAGGTCTATGGTCAGCCGCGCATACCGTCGTCCCCTACCTGGAAACAGGACGAAGCCAGATTTTTCCACCGAGAGAGTCAACCCAACACCTTGAAGGTAACTTTTAACTGAAAGCACGGCCTGTCGTGCTAATAGAGCTAAGCGTTTGTGTTGATATCCGGTTAACCAAAGACAAATGTCGCCTGCATATATCGACATATGGACATGCCTACAATGTTTTTGCACTTTTGTGGGAAGACCAGCCATGACAACATTAAAGAGCGTTGGGGACAGGACACTACCCTGAGGTACCCCTCGCGATACCGCCCTTTCGGAGCTCATTGTACTGCCTAACCGCACTCGAAATTTACGATCACTGAGAAATGAGTGAATGAATCGCAGAAGATAGCCCTGTACGCCTATGACCTGCAGACTATTCAGTATTGAGCTATGGAGGACGCTATCATAAGCCTTTGATACGTCTAGGAAAATAGCTAGTGTGGAAAGTCCAAAAGCACTGTGATGTTCAATGTGGCTTATCAAGTCCAGGACGCTATCTTGCGCGCTTAAACCTGTGCGGAATCCAGTCATGCATGTTGGTAGTGCCCTTCTATCCTCAAGCCACCAAGCTCAAGCCGTGTGCTTAATTTGCGGCTATGTTGTATGCGACTGAAACTATTTATTCACAGAAACCTCAAAACAAACAAAATAAACGCAAAAGCGAAGCCACCACTGGACTGGCTGAAAGGCACTCCACGCGTAGGTTGACTCTTTCTACCTCCAGCGCTGAGTTCAAAAAAAAAAAAAGAGGCGGGAGCCCGGACGTTCAATTCGATTTAAATTAGAAAAACCGGCCGCACAGGACAATAATTTGAACTTTATAGGAGGAGGAGGATAAACTTTATTTTCATCGACTAGGGTAGCAGTTGGGGGGGGGGGGGGGGGTATAGCCCCAACAAGTGGCCATGAGCCCGTGGCGACTTCTAGGGCTCTTGGGACAACCCGGATCTGTATGGCCGAGTCGGAACTGAGCAATGTGGCCTCCCACTGGTCTGGATTCGAGAGCTGCAAACCTCGCGGAGGGGAGTCCTGAGGGCAAGCCCAGAGTATGTGGGATAGAGTGGCATGTTGGCCACATAGTTGGCCACATAGTAGACCCCAGGGTATATGCGGGCATATATCGGGGGGATGGGGAAGGTGTTCGTTTGGAGTTGCCTCCACAAAACCTCTTGGGGTTTGGTTTATAAAAATGCTCCGAACGTGCAGAACGAGTTCAGCGGTAAAAGGGCGAGTTCAGATTCCTCTTTAGTGCACCTTTAATGTGTCGGTCCAGATCCACAGCGGCGCAGAATCCTGCCTTCTACACGAAGGTGAAAGTAGAGTGATTTATTATTATTACGTTTACGTTTACTACTACCATGGGTCCATCCAAGAGAGAAGTTTGGGCTTGTAAAACTTGAAAAGTTTGAGTTTGCAAAACTTGAAATGAACTTGAAAATTCGAAAACGGCACAAGTCTGAAATGAGGCTATTTTCGGGAATTTTTTTCTCCTCAAATATAAAACACATCTCCTTCAAACTTCCACAATTCATACGCATTGAGGTACTAAAAACTGTACTGACATTTACTGCTATATAATGCAGCGAAGTACAACAAGTACTGCCCTAAATCTGGCACTTATTAATATAGTAATTTTTTTTTCAAAAATCAAAGCAAAATACACCCCATCTCCAATTTTCCTTAAAACCCCTGAAACAAGTCTCTAGAAGAAGGCGAAAAGAAGAATACGAAAGAATATGCTGCATTATTTCGTTTCCAACAGTGATATCCAAGCTCAAACTTGTAGCTTTCTAAGCATCGCCAGGAGCGCCTAATTCGGGGGGCGGAAGCAGCAGACACTCCTTCCGCTGCTCTAAATTTTCCCCACATCGCAAGAATGAGACCTTTTCCATCAAGAGTGAGCATACCTAATTACTTTTTGTGGACAAACACTGATCTGTGACGTAAGCAGGATTCGGTGGCGCCGCTATCGCCGATTGCGGGTAACGACTGGAAGTGCAGCCCTAAGGAATTCATGTGAAGAAAAGTTTTATAGGTATTTTGTTACTACACAGTGCATCTATGAAGCCATGTGTGTCCCCAGACCCTCGCTATGTTGTTCCACTCCAGACAGACTGTGGCTAATTTTCTTTTTTATTCCCGTTTGATTCAAAAATACGTTTTGGTTTCATTTTTGGCCGCTGTTCATTTACTTTGATCGCTTATACTGGTATATGCTGGATTGGTTATAACTATGCTGCAGTAGCCAAGCAAACAACCTATGTACAATTTTCTTTAACTTTTGCCTATCACAGAGACTCCAAAACGAGTAAATGGGAAATTCCTCCATTAAAAAAAGACTATAAGAGCCTATAGTACAGTATGGGGATTTGTAAAACGCCTCTGGCAAGCACATTTTGTAATCTTTACAAAAAAAAACTTTGGCTTTGAAATGACGTTGTAGGCTTCTCTGTTTCTTTCTGCGATGTAGTCGGCTTTTTTTGATGAAATATAACCTTATAAATGCGCCGTGCAGTTAGAAAACTACCTTGAGATCTTTTCTTCCCATGCATTCCTATGGGCCGCACTCACAGTTTTTAGGCACAGAATCCTGCTTATGTCACAGATCAGTGTTTGTACACAAAGGGTAACTATGTATGCTCTGCCTTGATGGAAAAGGTCTCAGTCTTGGGATGTGGGGAAAATTTAGAGCAGCGGAGGGCGTGTTTCCTGCTTTTGCCCCCTCAATTTGGCTCTCCTGACGATGCTCCAAAAGCTACAAGTTTGAGCTTGGATAATATTGTTGGAAAAGAAAAAATGGAACATGTTCTTTCGTAATCTTTTTCGCCTCCTTCTAGAGGCTTTTTTCGGGAGTTTGAAAAAAAAATTGGAGTAAGGTTTTTCCTTCGATTTTTGAAAAATACTACTTTATTCAAAAATTCCATATTTAGGGCAATACTTCCCGTACTTCTCGGTATTACATTAAAATGAAAGTAGGTACACTTTTTAGCACCTCGATGCTTATCTATAGTGCAAATTTTAAATAGATGTGCTTTATATTTGCGGAGAAAAAAATTCTTGAAAACAGCCTTGTTTGAGATTCGCGTCGTTTTAGAAATTTTTTGCAGTAAGTGACAACTCCCTCAAAATCGCGGAATTAAGACTGAGATATTCCTTCTCACCTGTACATGTAGCACAAAAATATATCCATCATGGCTTTCATATCTAGATACTTACGTCACTGCAAATTTGTGAACATGAGTTGCGCTTGAAAACGCTGCCTATTCCACGACATCCTTTCTAATTTTTCCTCCCCAAATATTAGCAATTTCAGAAAACGAAATTAACTGTTGGCCTACTGAACAAAGTATGCATAATATGTAACATTATCGAGGAAAATAATTATTTGAAGTGTTTAGGCAGTTTGATCTCTCGTATAATCATCCAGTCTTTAAATTTCCAAAATTCCAGCTATCACTGAGGTCGTTCACGCGCGTCATACTTTTCGTTTTGTTTGCCTCACGCCTGCAGGTTGCTACTCTTGTTGGCCTTCCTGCTGAATAAATAATAATAAAATGCATTACCGGAGGTCCATGAAGGCACCTCAAAACGATGGTCGTTGAAACAATAAACGCATTTTATTTGGTCCACTTGGAGCCTTAACCCCTGTCTGACCGATTCTCGCCATTTCCTCCTCGACCGATCCCTTTGGGCCTGCTAGCATGATATAGCAAGGGGTTCCAGATGAAAGGCAAATAACCACTGCTGGTTAGGACTAACCGCGGCGTCATGAAAATCGATCGACGCCATTGGCAGGAGGGCATCGTTTGAGAGGCATCTACTGCTTTGTTCTAGAGTTGTATACGCGTATAGTAGCTGCGGCGAAGTGCCGCCTCATTTGGAGCTCAGTTCGCTGCTCGAGCGCAATTTACACAAGGGTGAAGCACACTGTACGTTGTGCTCACACGTGTGGTGCGAGGTGGTGCGAGAGCTTCACTACTGCATGCTTACAGCTTCGTCGAGGTTGCCGACCTAATATCAGGGGCCGCGAAAGGACCAATCCCTATTAGCAATATCGCGTCCCTGAAGAAGCTCGTCCGCCGCAGGAGTCGCAGAAATGAGCTCCTCACTGCGGTGGAGGACTTGGGAAGCGGCTTGACAATGCCCGCTTTGAGGAAACAGAAGCGCGCAATGGGCTCCTTTAAAAAATTAACGCGACTTTTGCAAGACTATATATCTTTTGGCTGCAAAAGGACCAGTCCATTTATTAGAAACTTGAAATGTAACGAACGGAATGCGCGCGACCGTTCTAAATGGGTTGGATGTGTACCTCTTAAGGTTCCTCGCAATCTTTTAACGGCGCTGCCCTACTGCTTGTGCAGATCAGCTCGTGCTCTCGTGACGCTGCCCCCTCGAGCTGAGCATCTGGTACTGCGCTGTCAGTATCCGGCGCTCAATGCGACGAGCTGGCAACATTCCGCTCGTCCCGGCCTTCATCGGATGGAGGGAGGGGTACTGTGCTACTGAAGCTGCCTAGCTTCGGACGCAGCATCGGTCTGCCCGCCGCCACCGTGCTGAGCCTCGAGTGCCGTCACGACCCCGTGCTGTATTGCATCCCTGCCGCTGGGTTCTCTGAACGTGCCGGTAATATTCACTGTAAACAGCGCGAAAAAGACGAAGACAACACGAACGCTGCCCAGCCAATTTGCCCAGCTTTCCGTTCGTGTAAGTGCCTGTGAGTCGCTGCTCTACCCTGGGATGAGCTGCTCGTCTCTGCCGGTTCTCGCTTCCGTCTGCGGACGAGCAATAGGACCCGGGTCTGACCGGCGCTGCTCCTCTGATTCGGACCAAGTGTCCCGCGTACTAACCCTTGAGCGCCTTGTCTCTTCCTCCTGCCGCAGGATCTCAATCTTCTTCAGTTGTCTTAAAGGTGCGGTTCACCTCCGCTTGGCCGAGATTAGGAGCCCTGGGGTCCTACAAGCTCTCAACTTCACGGCAAGCAAACAGATCAAGTGGCCGAAAGATTTGGCCAAGAACGCGTGCACTTTGCCTTCTTCACACGATACTGCTCGTAATCATAACTTGTTAAAGCGGTAAGACGGGCTAGTTGGTCTCGGTACCTAGAATACAGAACATTCTATGAATGCCACAAATCTGTGTGATGCTGTTCAGCATCATTGTTGGTTACACACTAAAAGATTCCACATCAACGGTTCGCTGCAATTGTTTTGCAGTGTTTGACATGGCTTAAGTTTTAAAGGTAGCCAAGAACGGAAGGTTGTGTATTTGTGATTTGTATTTAGACAACGTGCAAGGTGAAAGCGAAGGTGAAGCTATCAAGTTAAAAATCAGTCAGCGTTAAAAAAAAGATTATTCTTGTCAAGTGTACGTCAAGCAACAGTGCGAAGCAAAATGCTTTCTAAATTCATGATCCATGATGAAAGGCAGAAACCAAAACAAGAAGCGCATATAACAATGTTTGCTATAAAACTTACAACATGCGATATTTGTAAGTTCAGTGAGCATACTTGGTAACTTAATGAGATCGTTTCGTTTATATCAGAACGATCGCTTTTGGACGCTGCAGACTAAGCTTTTACTGAAAACTTCATATAGCGCGATGCTAACTTATGATCTACGGCAGCTGGGCAACTTTTAACGATTGAATAGTCAGTGGAGTGGAGTGGAGTGATGTCAGGTGCAAATATTCTGCTTTGCATTTAGCACTGCTATCAATAGCAAGCGTCTAGTGACGTGTTCTTATCAACAACATTGCCGCCAATCGAAGGCGCGACATGAGCGTTTTGTATCATTAACTCATAAGCTTGTTACAGATGAGCCAAACAGGGACGTGTCGGCAATAAACGCACAATGAAGTCAAGTGGTATTTGCAAATATAAGCACCATACAAGCACACCGCCTAATACGCGACACGATATACGTGCATTTGTCTGTACTACACGGAGGTAAGCCTCTTCTGTTGCTGCCTATTTAGAGCGTCGCGACATTTACAGCCTGCTCCCGAGACTGTAGACGTATATGGAACCCGCGAATAAGCAAGCAGCTGCCGGCCACCCCTGTTGTTAATTCCTCTTGTCTTCGTTACAGTGTCAATTTGAACCAGCGAAAAAGCTGCCTGACCGAACCAATCGGCATGCATTCTGTGACAGCCTTTGAAGTTAACACAATTGCTTTTTTCAAAGCAGAATTTGCAAAATAGGCTGCTGTTTAGCATTGCTAAACAAGAAATATTGTGCAAAACACAGTTTTTGCACGTGTACACCACCGCAACGTACCTGAAAGCATGACTGAAAGCATGAAAGCATGAAAGCGGCGCTTTGTGGTGTCTCCCCTCGTGTCCGTGTTCGTCTTGCGCTGTGAATGTTAGCATGACTGAGATGTTCACTACCCAGTTATGAGCGTCTTAAATTTTTTTTTATCGTCAGTGACAATTTGCCGAGTGTGCGCTGGCCGCCTATGCTCCAGCGCCGCCCTTACGCAGCAGTGCTCTCACCTCCAATGCGTATTGCTCTGTGCCGTGTTTGTACCCCAACGTTGTCCGCGCCAACGCATGTAAGACACATCTTTCTGCCACAACCGCCACATAGCTCAACGTGCGAATCTTAGTTTGATACTACTATTAGTTGATGAAAGAGATTATGTGCAGTGCACAGTGCGAGAGTGTGTCGCAGTTTTGCACTAGGCGTGACCGGCTGCGATATTTTTTTCGTAAACAATGCGCTTTGGTGCGGGAGGTGTATGCTGCCCTGGAAGAGCCGCCTAACCAGCTGGCTCCCCTATCTGGATGCATGTGTGTGCCTCCCAGACTTTTGCTGTTTGGGACGGTGGGGTCGTGCTGGGGTATGGTGGCCTGTTATTTTGAGGCGTAACCAAGGTCAGATGTTCCTTTTCTTCTCTTCGGCACTATTTCCACGCAATAAAGAAAAAAAAACTGCGGCGATAGCCTAGTGCTCTCGTGCAGTGGCCAATGAAGCTGATGCGTTCATGCCACCGCGGGTTCGAATCGCAGTCGCGTCAGTATTCATTTATAGTTTGTCTGATGTCACCCTGAATGTGAAGCCTCACACATACCGGTGAGCAGGTTTGACCGCATGAAGTAGTGCTTTCGCGCTTAAGGAATAAGCGCTGGGCGGTATTTCGTTTTTATATCAGAAATTGTTTCTCATGAAACATTCATTTACTGATTACGTCTTGTCTGTGGCTCTGTAGAAATGTCATTTTTATAGCCTTGTTGTACTTTAGCTGCATTTATCCCTGCTCTAATTAAGTTGCCTCCTTTGTCTGAAGCGAGAGCCGCTAATTGTATGAAGTAATTTTTGACACTGTTGACCTTTACAGGAGGCGAAGACAGTCCGGTGGTCTCTTTGCACGAAATTTTTTGCCACCCCCAACTTTGGACGACAAAAGCTGAAGGAATTATTAATTAGTTCATTCATTTTTTCATTCAAACTATTGTACGCATAGGCGCAAGTATAGCGTTGACATGCAGATACGCAATGTCTGACCTGCGGTCATCTTAATTCGCCGACATTTTAGTTAAGTTCCGCTAGCCTTTGGTTGCAAATTATGCCGCTTGCTCAGGAAGGATGCGTCTGCAGGAGGCGGGGGAGAGGAGTTAATTGGCGTTGCTTGTGGCCGAGGCTACAGCTGATGGCGATGACAACAGGATTCATCACTCCGTTTGAATTTCCAGGCACATATGAAGGACTTCTTAAAGCCTCGAAATAACTTTCGCTTAAGAAAACTCCAGCGTGAAGAGCAAAAGCCACAAATGACCAATGCGATTCATGCGGTACAGTATGCGTTAGCATTAGTGCTGAAGGCGACATGATTACTGCGTGACGACACGACGTGCCCTCTCTCTAGTCACCAAATCGAATCCACCAATCACACAGGGCAACGCCTTCTCACCGCCCTCGGCTGATTTCCGGCGATTTTCCTGTCGCCACCCGTCGGCTCCCACCTACTCGCCCTCACTCCATCTCTACTTTCCTGCTAGCCTCTCCGCACCCCCCCCCCCCCCCAAGGGCTTTACACGCCGCTAACGCCTAACACTTTTTCGCTAATGCAAGTTCCAAAGCTAACATCTTAAAATATCTCAGTTAACAGCACACTAAAACCTTTATACGATTGCAGTTAACAACCACCTAAACGCAGCACCTCGGCTTCAAAAGAAGCATAAGTCAGGGAGTGAAGCTTTCTTTTCATATCTAGCTTGTTGCATCATTCGCTGCGCATTTGTATATAAATGATAATCACATGCTTCATAACGCTCTACCTCTAAGTGTCTTTAATCATTTTTAAATATCTTTTTTCTTCTCGAGGCCGGTGAGCCCTGCAACGTCCTATCTTTACCGGACACAAGGATGTCATCATTGTTCTGTTATTTACTTCATTAAATGAGTAATTCTTTACCGATTTCCGGCTGCACTTGACCGCAGAGGGACAAATGCCTCGTCAGGCATTGTAGCCTTTAGCCTCTGCCCCTGCAGCAGACCCTGTATGTCTGTTGAAACCAAGTAAATAATAATAATATTCGCCTTTTATGAGCTGAGGACATAAGCACCGCTTTGAAAAGCAGCCAAGATTCCCTCAATGCACACCTTGCATACTGCACATCAGCCACATAGGAAATCGTAGCATAAAAGCGCAGTTTTGCAGAGCGGCGTCCAGAAACCGTGAAAAATCCCCAAGATTAACATCAGTCACGCAGAAGCCGTGAATGCTAATCGATGATTCGTGCAAATCATCATAGGTGCAGCTTTTCGGTATTTAAGAGAGAAAGGCTTGGGATGCAGGCCCTGACGACGTTTCGAAAGTGGCATCGTTGTAAGCAGCAGCGCTGCTTTCCTGCCAACAAATTCATATGCAAACCGCGTCGCGCTCCCCGTATACTTTGCTGTGAGATGGCGGTCACGTCAGGGCGCCATGCCCGTAACGCCGCGCAAAGCAGACGCCCAGCCAGAAGCGACAAGAAGGCGTGCTTCTATTTTCGCAGTGAGACGCAGCACATGTCCCAGGGTTTGTTTCCATCCTTTTCGCTTTCTTTTCCTGCATACAGAACCATCCAAACCAAGGCTGCCGAAATACCGTTCCTGCTACATGTAGAGGAAAAATAGTCCTGCTTGCAAGGCCAATTAGCAAACGCCTTTTCTACCTCATTCATACATGGTACCCCACTAGCGTAAAAATACTACCGTTAGATACGTTCTGTGCATAAAATAATGTTACAATTGTGTGTGTAGAAAATTCATAGCGAGCTGCGAGTGCTGAGGTTCATACGACCATTGCTTAGTCAACGCACAGGTTCACAACTCGCAACTAATAAATTTGTTTTCCAAATACTTCAGAAGGTCCTAGCATTGATGGTTTTCCGCCAGTCACCTTGTGCTAACCGTGGTGTTGGGCTGCAACAAAAATAGCAGGATGAAGTGGATTTTCACCGTCGTATATTGTGTTTGCGGTGCATAGACGTAGAGACCAGCAGGCTGGCTATTCTAGCGCAGAGGAAATAATCGCTGGCGGTTTAGCATTGCTAAGCACGAAATATAGTGCGAAATCACTTTTTTTGCAGGTGGACACCACCGCCACGTACCTGAAAGCACGATTGAGGTGTCCGCTGACCCAGGGAGGCAGTTATGCGCGTCTGAAACTTTAACTTTTACATAGTCAATGCTAGTTGCATCGTCAATGTACGCCGGCGGCCTATGCTAGAGTGCTATGTTTCTGCAGCAATCTTCTCAACGCCATTGCATATTACTCTAGTGCAGTGTTTCTGCCGCAACGTTGTCCACGCCAACGCACGACGCGCAAATCTCTCTGAAACTACCGCCGCATAGCTCAAAGTGTGAATGTTAGTTTGATAGCAGCATTAGTTGAATAGGAAAATGATGTGCAATGCACAGTGAGAGAGTATGTTGCAGTTTAGCACGAGGCGTGTTTGGCTGCGACGATAGCAAATTGCTCTCGCGCAGTGGTCAGTGACTCCTGTCTGTTCGCGTCGCCGTGGGTTTGAATCCCAGTGGTAGAGTTAGGTTTGAAATAATTTTATTTCTTTATTTCACTTGGCACAATCTCGCAAACACAGCAAGCTTGGAAACATCGCAAGATCTTCCTGAGGGTTTACCCACCGAAATAATGTTTTCGCCCAAAATGACACGCAGCACGGCGTTGCGCGAAGTGCGTGCGTTCAGTTTAACCTCCTCCACACGCAGTGGCGGTGCTAAACGGCGCGCGTGATGGTGACAGATGGTTGTCAGGAAGTCCACGTAGCACAAGGTGGCCTATGAAGTGAGGATTCTTGTGTGTCCAGTGAGGTGTAGCCCATGTGAGCCCCGATGGGACCAATGTGGGGCTGGCAACGCGGGCCCCAGTTAGTCCCCAGTGGGCTGCCGACATGCGCTCCAATAGGTCCCACTTGGGACCGATGCAGATAGCCCTTGTTGCGCTATCCACATTCGGCCCGCATTTCTTTATGTCAGTAGCACACAAAAGCTCCCCCATCGGTCCCGTTTTGGTGAGATGGGGGTAGCCCTCGAGGGCGAACGTTAGGTTTTAATCTCAGCACCTCCGAAATGGGTATGGTGCCCATTTATATGGGCAAGCCCAGTTACGGCCAGCGCACATGGTCCCCATAGCAGGTCGATGTACAATCTTTAGGGGCAGACCCACTCCAAACACCCCCACTGTACCTTCAGGACATAATATCATGCAATATTTTTTTTATGTCAGCCTGTCCTAAGCAACCCACCCGAATTATATGTAAACTTGTGGGCAAATTGGCTGCCCAAAATAAACCCGTGTTGCACTTTGTGCAGGCTGCGCACCTTATTATTGCGCGTTGCAAGCACAGCTCACTTTGTGTTTCGAATTATGACCTTTAGTGGTTGTTGCGACTGCAGGAGGAAGGGAAAGGAAAGTGTACGGGCCTGCCCACAGGCTCAAGCTGAGCCACAATCGCTGCCACGTGCAGACAGTAGGAGAGTTGAAAGAGATAGGAGAGGAAAGATTGAAAGAAAGGACGCGCGTCGCAACAACCGATTCATCTGAAGCGACGACGACGGTTTAGCAACAGATACCCATGGTGACAAGTAGCCCTCGCCACATTGGCGAGAGCTCCTATACTCCGTTTCAAACACCATGTGCAACGCTGCCAAAGCTGGCGCTCAAGTTTGCGCTGCCTGCATCCGCGACCAAAAAATAGTGCGTTATTTGTGGTGACCGAGACATAGTAACTGCTTTGCCTGTAGGCTTACGACATGACACATTTGTCATGATCTTGGTTAAATTAACTGTTATCGCTAACAACACGCTGTCGCTTTCTCGTGCCATAGACCACTCGGGCACAGACCATGCGCTAAGTAACACGCCTCCCTTTATTTTCCCGTCCGGACTACTTCCGTACCTTTCACAGCGTTGCACCTGATGCATGAAACGGAGTATTGATCCCAGCCCCGTAAGACCAGGAAGCCACCTCCCTCATCGCTCCTGTAATCACTGTTGCTGAACAAAGAAAGGAAAGTGCACGGGCCTGCCTACTGGCTCAAGCCGAGCCACGCTCGCTGCCGCGTGCTGAAAGTCGGAGAGTTAAAGGATAGGAGAGGAAAGGAAGGATAGAGCCGTCGTGGCGGAGTGGTAGTGTCTCCGCCTAAAACGCCTACGGCCCTGGTTCGATTCCTGTAATCACTTTTGGAGAGTCTCAGGTAGTCCAGTCCACCTTGCTAAGAGGGCAGAGTCATTCCCGTGCATGGTGTGATTATTTTGAACAATTTGGTTGAGTGCGAGAGGCCAAAGCATGTAATTTGAAGAAATCGAATAAAGGTGCTTAGAATTATATGCATAACACGCATGCATAACATGCATAAAGTGCATAACACGCATGCATAAAGTGCATGCATAACACGATGGAACCACGTCGGTAGGTCAAGCCCCGCTGTTACCGATGCAGCTGTTACCGCCTGCGGCAGTCAATCGGCTGCCCCGTTTGGCTTTTCCCCGTGTTTTCTCGCATAGCTCCCGCATTTGTGTTGCATCTACCCAAAAGACCCCGACAAGGGACCGATGTTGGCAGCTTGCGGCTACTTGGGAGCCTTCGAAAGGCTTCCAAAACCAACTTTTTTGGCCTGACTTGCGCCCACAATGTTATAAATAACTCGGCGGCGGCAACAGCAACAAGTGTGCTGGGCATTCGTCGAAGAACCCAATCACAGCCGCTCTCGGCTACGCTCAACATAAAGCCCACTAAGAGCCTTCGTGATAAGGCGCCTAAGCCTGCTACAACTTTACGCGCAATATAAGAGTTCGTGAGGTTGCGATCATTTGAGATAAGCCTGGTCGCATCCCACTTAACAAAGTGATAAAACCGCGTGCCAGTGGGTTTGAGCATGAACAAAGCTTAGCTCCAGTGTGGCAATTTCCTTACCACATATTGTTTCAGAATCTTCTACAACATATTGTTACGTGCTTTGCACGCACGGAGGTTTATTCAAAGAGGGGACCGGTCGAAGCAGGATGGAAGCAGGAAGCCTAGCCGCGTCCTTCAGCTCTCTCTTTTTCTTCCCCTTTCTCCGCGGGTCAGTCCTTCATCTTCTGCTTCTTCCGTCGAGGTTCTGTGGAAGCACGTTACATTTCCCTCCTCGCAGACGATGCCCGTCGGGCGAGTTAAACAGACCGTCTGGGATGGAATCGCTTGAGGCGGGCTACATGCACCACCTGAGATTGGCGTGATCGTCGACCACTAGCAGTTAGTCGTGCTATAACGTAATTAACGTCACTTATGCACTCCAACACAACAAATGGTCCAGTGTAGTGGGATAGCAGTTTCTGACACAGACCACGCTTGCGTAGAGGGGTCCACAACCACACAATGTCACCAGGAACATAAGAAACTTCTTGGTGTTGGACGTCGTAGCGGTTCTTGGAACGCTCTTGCGAAGATAAAATTCGAACGCGGGCAAGCTGGCGAGCTTCTTCAGCTCTGCAGAGTGTGGTCGCAAGAGAAGGTTCATCGTGGATGAAAAATGGTAGCATGGTGTCAAGGCCGCAGCGAGGCGAGCGAGCAAAGAGCAGGTAAAAGGGGCTGTAGCCAGTTGTCTCATGTTGCGCGGTGTTGTACGCATGAGTGATGAACGGGAGTACGCCATCCCAGTCCTTATGATCTGCAGCGACGTACATGGCAAGCATGGTGGTGAGCGTACGATTAGTGCGTTCTACCACACCGTTCGTTTGGGGATGATATGGCGTGGAGTGGCGAAAACTGCAGCTGCTGAGGCGGAGAAGTTCTTCAACAACGTCCGCTGTAAATTGACGTCCACGGTCGCTAATGAGAACTGCAGGAGGGCCGTGCCGAAGAATGACGAATCGAAGTAAGAAGTTAGATACTTCAGACGCAGTAGCAACTGGTATCGCGGCTGTCTCACAATAACGGGTTAAGTGGTCTACGCACACAAGAATCCATCGATTTCCTTTAGAGGATCGTGGGAAAGGTCCAAGGAGGTCAATGCCAACTTGCTCAAACGGGGCTGTTGGAGGTGTGATTGGCCGCAATTTGCCCGGTGGACTTGAAGTCGGCAGCTTAAAGCGCTGGCAAGACGTGGTTCGTCAGCAGCGAGATCCTGGCTTCAGCCAACGTCGCGACTTTGTTCGCCAGGACTCTTATGGCGGTCGCTGGCGCTCTCAACCTTTGTGCTACCGGTGTGGCATTGCAGGGCATATCGCTAGATATTGCCGCCGTCGTTTCCCAACTTCTCAAGACTGCCAACCCCCGGCGAATACTTACGGGCAACTGCACACCGCGCAGCAGAGACCCCCAACGTCCGCTTGGGACCCGTACCGTCCGAGCAATTTGCGGAGTTCATCACCCGCATCTGACCGCAGTGTGACGCCGCCACCTCAGCGCCAACGGCGGTCACCTTCTCCTCGACGTCGTGCATCCCCTCCGCCTCCGGGAAACTAGGAGGCGCGGCCGATGGAGGTGAGGCCGCCGGCGAGTCGATGACGTCCAATCTACCTCTGCCCGTGTTTATGTTGAAGAACAAACTGGAAGTGTTTATTGATGGTGTGAAAACAATGGCTCTTGTGGACACTGGTGCTACCGTATCCGTTATGAGTTTGAGGTTTAAGAATCGTTTAGGTAGAAAAGTGATGTTTAGTGGTGACCGTGCAGCGTTATTCCGTGGTGTCGGTGGTGAACCTTTGGTTCCACTTGGTGTGTGTGCTTCGGATGTTGTTATTGGTTGTCTAACGTTTAGAACAGAATTCGCAGTGCTACCACGGTCAACGCATGATGTGATTCTTGGGATTGATTTTCTGCAAGAGTGTGGTGCAACTTTAGACTGTCGTACGGGAGAAGTTGCTTTGAATTCTTCGTTACTTTCAGCTCTTGTGGATAACTCGACACCGGATTTTGGAGCATTTGCGGTGGAAGAAGATACTATTGTACCAGCTTTCTCTGCAGCATTCGTGCGGGTTTCCTCTATTCACAATCAGTGCGAATCTTTTGAAGCTGTGGTAGAGCCTACGACACTCGCCTGCTCTAAGAAGAGTATCGTCGTGCCTCGTTGCGTCGTTCCCGTGGTGAGAGGCCGTACCGAGCTGTGGACAGTGAACCACTCTGAAGAGCCAGCTGTGTTGCCCCGGGGCCTCAAACTCGCCCGTTTCGAGGAAGGTGTGTCAGGTTTCGTCGCGGCGTTAACCAACTCTGTCAGTGAGCAGCACGTGAAAAGAGATATGGAGACCCAAGTTAAGGCTATGATTAATCAGGCTCTTTCCCCAACAGAGCGTCGCACTCTAGTGGAACTCCTTCTGAAACACGTGTTCGTGTTCGACTTTGCCAAAGACGATTCAACACCACCGCCTACCAGTCGTATTCATCACACGATCAACACCGGCTCCGCACCTCCTATACGCCAGAAGCCCTATCGAGTCTCAGCCACTGAACGTAAGTTAATAGATGACCAAGTTCAAGAGATGCTAAAGCGAGGCATAATTCGAGAATCCTCCAGTCCTTGGGCGGCTCCAGTTATCCTTGTTAAGAAAAAAGATGGCACATGGAGGTTCTGTGTTGACTACCGTCGCTTAAATACGGCCACGAAGAAGGACGTCTACCCCGCACCTCCACCAACCTGTTACGTGCTTTGCACGCACGGAGGTTTATTCAAAGAGGGGACCGGTCGAAGCAGGATGGAAGCAGGAAGCCTAGCCGCGTCCTTCAGCTCTCTCTTTTTCTTCCCCTTTCTCCGCGGGTCAGTCCTTCATCTTCTGCTTCTTCCGTCGAGGTTCTGTGGAAGCACGTTACAATATGATAATTTGCTCCACAGACATTGTTTAAAAAGGTGCAGACGTTGTAAGATAGAAATCAAGAGCACGGCTTAATGCATTCGCTGCTTTATTTCGATTCAATTACGTTCTTTTCCTCCTTTGATCTGACTGGCCGATCGCACCCGTTGCAGGGGGCGTGTATCCTATTAGAGTCTTTACAATACATCTTTAAGATAGTAAATAAATCAGCGCAGTCGTTATACCGTACCGCCACGAAACCTCAGATGAATATGCTACTGCAGCCGACTGAGCAGAGAGTGCGTAATGACCCATCATTAAGTGCGCTCGCTCATTCAGAGCAAAGTCACTACTTCCGACGTACCAACCCCGAGCAAGAATCTTTCCATCGAGGGGCAAGACGGAGGAGCGTCGCCCAAGCTGCAGCCAATGGGAGGAGGGCGTCGCGCCGCCTTGGTCGGGTAGCGCTATCACAACCTGCCCTGCAAGGTGGCTCTTAAATTAATCATTGCTCATGAAAAGTAAGTTTCTCCGGAAGAGCAACATGGGTTGCACAATTCCTGCCGGTGGCGGTGATATATAAACAGCCCTCTGCCAGTGCAGTGGCGCACCCTGTGACAGCTGCGCCACTGCGCTGGTAGTGGTATGCTGAGGACTCGCCGCAGTCTATGAATGTTCAGTAGCATTCTGCATGTATGCGCATAAACTCACGAAAGCTATCGCATCACACTCTTAAGGCGGAGCTTAAGTGTCCCCTTCCAATGAATAATTAATACCCATTTTCGAATTTCCACTCGGTTTAACTATAGTATTCATTAAGCCCCTAGCAGTTTTTTTTTTCAACTCTTTAAAACACATCTTTGACTGACGTCTGTACGTGTACAGCTTTCTAAACGCATTACTGTTAGCTGCCTTTAGTCATCATGCCAGCCTCTTGCAGCTACTATTGAAACAGAATTTAGAACAATGAGGGTACGAAGCGCGTTCCCGCAACGTCGGCATCTCGGCCAATCACGTGCACAACGACGAAGCACGTGACTTCCAATCCACTGCTGCGGTGAATGTGGGCGTTGGCTGGCTGCTCGAAACGCTTTACCAATTTTTTTGAGTCACCTTTCCGGGCCCGCACCTCGGAGTTTTCGCGCAAATCACGGCCTTGATCTGCGTCGCGAGCGCCAACTTCGAAGCCTTGTAAACCCTCGCGCTTCCGATCGGTGCCTCGGTCTTGTCTCGCGCAGTAAGGGAGTAATTACTCCTTGTCACTCACCCAAGCGTAGCCATACGGCCTCATGCGGAAGCTATGCAGCTTCCACAGAAACTTCGCAGTTGAGGAAAAACTCGTCCTAGTTCGCGGTTCGAGCCCGGATAAGCTAGTATTGAACCCTTCGCGGACGCTCCAGACTGTGCGTGTCGCTTAGGCTCCGAGTGCGAGCGCAGGATTCTGTAAAACGGCTTCCGCGTCGACAACGGTAGGCCTTTCACCTCGACTGTCCGGAAGCGTCGATGCATCCACTGAGTACTGGGTTCGACTGAGCTGCCGCGACGGCGCTCGTCTGCAGGCGCCGGCAGCGCACATGTCTGATTGGCTGGTGGCACTTGGGGCGCGCGTATGTTGCCCCAAGACGTCTTTCCCTGCTTTGCAGCCTCGCCTGCGAGCACTTCGCTCTCCTCCTCCACTGCATCCTCTCTCCTGCTTCGCTCTTGTGATGCGGTCATGTGATCGCGGACAATGCCAAGTCATTACCCACTTGCCGATTGAGCGAGCGCTCTGTAAGCGAACAAACGAATAACGACATGATAAAGTAAACGATGCCGTGTCTGCGGGTGGCATCAGTGGCGAAGCGCCCAACTAGCACTGGCGGGTTGGAGAGAGTTGAGAAGGGGCCGAAGAGTAACTTTCGAATTCCAATATGCCCACCTCTAAAAAACGCATTATAAAGTAATCCTGTGGAATATTCATGACAGAATGTTTTTTTTAACGCCCAACGTGTACCGCACCTTTCTTGAAATGGTTCAGTGTACTTTAAGGTGAAAAAAAAATGGCTGGCAGTTCAGCATTGCTAAGCACTAAATATTGTGCCAAAGCACAATAATATGCAAGTGGACACCACGGCCACGTACCTACCTGAAAGCGCGACCTAGATGTCCACTGACCCAGAGAGCCAGTCGTACGAGTCCAGCTTTTTCATCGTGAATGCCAATTTACCCAATGTACGTAGGCGGCCTACGCTCCAGTGCCAAGTTTCTGCAGAAATGTCAACTCCAACTCGTATTGCTCTAGTGACGTGTTTCTACCGAAGCCTTGTCCACGCCAACGCATGTAGTGCAGCCGACGCGGTGGCTCAGTGGTTAACCCGCTCGTCTCCTGAGCAGGGGTACCCGGGTTCGAACCCGGCCGCGGCGGCCGCGTTTCGATGGAGGCGAAACACAAAAGGCGCCCGTGTGCTGTGCGATGTCAGTGCACGTTAAATGTCCCCAGGTTATCGAAATTATCCCGGAGCACCCCACTACGGCATCTCTTTCTTCCTTTCTTCTTACGCTCCCTCCTTTATCCCTTCCCTTACGGCGCGCTTCGGGGGGCCACTGAGATATGTCAGACAGTTCCTGTGCCATTTGCTTTCCTCAAAAAGCGATTCTCTCTCACCCATAGCTTGGTGCAGGTAAGATACAGTTGTTATACACTTTTCTCTTCACGGATATTGGCAAACTGCCATTCATGATCTGTGAGAATCTGCCAAATGCGATCCACCCTATTTGGACTCTTGTTGCTATACTTCCCTGTCGGGATCCGGATCTCCTGTCACAGCCTGCCCCAAGCCTTTCCCACTTCCAGCGCCTCTCAACCAATTGTTAGTTGCTCTTCCCTTTGGAGACTGTTGAACATTACTTTGGTTGCCTGCGTATTAATTTTTAGACCCACCGGTCTGCTCTGCCTCTGCAATTAATTCATTGATCATTCTTTGCAGTTGACCTCCTGAGTGCCTTAGCAAGGCAATGTCATCAACGAATCGCAGATTGCTGAAGTATTCTTCATTAACTCTTATCCCCAATTGTTCCCAACGCCTCTGAATACCTCCTACAAAGTGTATCATGTGTGTAAGTCGAGTCCGACGCGGCTCGGCGTTCCATGTCAGCCGAGTGCGACGTCTGCGCGCGTTCTATGTCTAAGGCGCGCATGCTCGGAACTTGTGTGCCCTTTCCCCTCGCGGGTATAAAACGAGCACGAATAAAAGCCACGTCGGCGTTCTTGAGCGGAACTGGTCCCGACTGCCGACACAGCTAACGATACACAAAGAGGCGGTAAATAGCATGGGCGAGATCATGTCTCTCTGCCCGACACACTTTCTCATTGAAAGTTTAGAGCTGGCTTTCTGGGGTACTATGGCAGCTGTGCAGCCGTTATAGATATATTCCGGTATTCTTACATAAAGCTCCTCTACGCCTTGATTCCGACGCAATGTTCCTGACCTTGACACAAAGTCGAGACGCAATGTTCCCGGTTTATTTCCCTGTTTCCATTTGTATTCTGATAGTTGCCTGCTCAGATATTCCTAAATATACTAATAACTAGACATATGTGAATAAGAAGTGATATGGTCTCAGATAGTGTTTTTAGGTTTTGCCGGGTTTTAACGTCCCAAAGCGAGGAAGGCTATGAGGGATGCCGTAGTGGAGGGCTCCGGATAATATTGATTACCTGGTGCTCTTTAACGTGCTCTGACATCGCACAGTACACGGGCCTCTAGAATTTCGCCTCCATTGAAATTCGACCACCGCGGCCCGGGATGGCACCTACGTTTTTCGGGTCAGCAGCCGAGTGCAATAACCACTGATCCACCGCGGCGGCCGTCACAGAGAGTGTCAGCGACACGAATGCTAGTTAATTTGCCATAAATCGTCTGAATGACTTTGTGAGCGTTAAGCACCTCAGCTTGCGAGAGGCTGCTGGCGTGATTTCGGTGCTTTGCTATTTGTCTCTTCTTTCAATGCTGGCCGCTGCGCAAGGGCAACGCATCAATAATACCCGGAAGTCAAATTGCGGCAGTGGTACATGTTCTTTTCTTTTCCTCCGTGTCCCGAGACGACCGCCAAGTGTGGCTTTACTTTTTTTGCTTGAAATTTAGCGAACAATTCGCCTTCCTGTTCGCCGCGGTGTTCGTTCACCGGAACTTGTTTGCGGGGCGAATTAAAAGAACGTTCCTTGCACGAACGGCATTAAAATTCCGGGGCGCGTCCGCGGCTCCTCTCAGGGAAGGAAACCGCTCTCGGAGAGGATGGGGGCAAGCAAATCGCGTCGAAGGGAAATACGGTGCTTGCTTTTGTGGGAGCGGCGTCTCCTTATGAAGTTTAACATTCCCGCTCTTTTTTTTTCCTTTTCCCCACCGCATTTCGCATATGGCGCCTAGAATTACCTTCCGGGGCGAAAGAATGTGTATGCTCTTGACGGCACAACAAAAGCCATGAGCGGGCCTCACCTTGAGAGCTAAACCTTTAGCTCTCTGCTGTTTTTTTCTCCTTGTTATTTATTTCCTCTCACCCTGATGATTCGCTTTAGAGGGTGCCTAAACGATGCAGTCGTGGTAAGCTGCGAGGCTCTAAGGAATGCTTAAAAGAACGGGACACCGCTCCAGCAAGGGAGAAAATTTCGCTTTAATTCCGACCGCACCTTTTATAAGCTAGATTTACGCTCCACGAGTCAGGTATGCCAAACCCGAGCCTGCTTGGGCTTCGGCGATGCGGAGCCATGCGTACGTCACATTATAAACCCCGGTAGCCCGCTTTCACTTTACGTTCGGAACCAAACCTGGGCTTCAGCAATATGGTGCAGCGTTAGTTTTTAATGCGTTCTTATGCTTACTTCTGGCCCGGATGCTTCAAACTCACAATTCTGAAACTTCTAACATTTCCTTTTTTTGCGCTTCGTGAGGCGTGCGTAAACTTTCCCTCTACAGCAGCCAAATTTCTCAAGCCAGGTTTTCTATATACGCGAAATCATTAAGCAACGTGCCCGCACTTATTTATGTTGCTTTTAAAGGTTCACTCATAATTGTGCGCAAAGTTTGAAAACTGCAAAGTTTATTATTTTCTCTCATCATAAAAAAGCATACGATGAAGAATAAAAAAAACAATATCACAGAAATCGTATCCGCTGCTGCTTTCATTGCAGCAAAATAAATTTCCCCTTTCTGAAGAAATTGTAAACTGCCCAGCCAGAAGAGCGCATCCGTAGCGATCTAGGGAGAGAATCAAATCTTTATATATATTGTTGTCGTTATCTTAACAACGAATGGCACGCACCAACGCTGGGGGAATTAGTCAAGAATAATACCACTTCAACTTCCCCTCGGATTTCGTCATTTTCTCGATTCTTCTTCTTCTTCAACATCCTTCCCTAGGCTGCTGACAGGGCGCAGCAGTGAAAGAGCCACGTGATGAACTTGTTGCCGGAAAGACACTCCTTGCAAGTCCGCCGAATTCTGTCGCGGATGGGTAGCCTCGTTTGCCTGACTTGTGGACCGGAAGTTAGCGTCATTCACGGCAGTGCCGCTGCGTCCACATTCAGTGGCCTTGAAGGAGTGCAGGGACCGTTTCTTAAATACCGTCGCCGTGGACAGCTTGTCTACAGTTGGTTTCCTGGGGGACACGAAAGAACAGCACACGTAAAAACAGCGCGCAAAAAACAGCACGACGCATGAAGAGCGCAGGGAAAAAAACAGCACAACGAGAAAACAGCGCATCGTAGTGCTGCTGGAGAAGTTAACTATCGAAGTGAAATATGTTGTCGATATTATTGCGCCACATCTAGCATACATATTAAATCTGGCGCTTGCATCTGGTTGTTTCCCGGACGGGATGAAAATCGCAAAAATGTTCAGTACTTTTTAATGGGGGCGATAAAAGTTCAGAGGGCACTTGGTTGACCTAAAGTGCAGTGAGGCGAAAGTCTTTAGAGCGGTGTTGCTGCCTGTTTCACTGATGTGTGGTTAAGATGTTAATTAAGTACACAATTGTTTGTGAATCTTAAATGCTGAAGATACTGGAGGGCGCTTGGCAGGCATCCGTCTGATTCGGCGCCTTTCTGCAAACACTCTCGAGAGTCCTAGACAAGGAAAACTACATATGCATTGGCAGGAAGTAGCGTAGTCGTTAGCACACTCGGCTGCAGAACGGAAGGATGGTGGTTCGAATCCCAACGTGCACAAAGACTTTTTTCTTATCGAGTTGAAGAGCGTAACCTTAGCGTAGTCTTTGCTCATATGCACCTACGATTTGTATTGGTATTGTGGAAATGCGTTACGTGGAGGGAGCAATGCTTATTACTGTGCCGTCTGGAGATGGGGCCGTCTGGAGATGGGAAGTGCCGTCTGGAGATGGGGCCTTGCATGTGTCTTTCATTTTCCTGTAGCGACCGGGCGCCTAGGAGCACGAATTGAACTTGTGAACAGCAGCTTCAGGCCCAGTGGACCTGTCGGCAGTGCTCGTCCCGCATCTGGCGGAACTCAACGGAACCTGTCCGGACGAAATTTGACAAGTGGCCCCATTCTTGACAGGAACCAATTTCCGGACCAGTTGTTTTCCGACGCATGCCGTCACGGCGAGAAAAGCTGCCCACTGTACAATGGTTTAAAACAAAGGCTGCGACCATTTTTTCCTACCCTCCCCCCCAGCTGCATCTTCCATCTGTCAGCGCGCGATGTCACCACCGGGAAGAGAGAATCGCAGTCCCGCAGGCCAGCATCAACGCTGGAGGCGCTTCCTTGCGCCTGTTAGCCTCGCATCGGTGCCTCGATGCTGGGCCGTTGCCCCGGAGGGGGGCAGCGAGTCGGGCCGCGGCTAGCATCGATCCCACGGTCCAAGGGAAAAGAACAGCGCGACAAAATAGCTACGGCCTTCAGGACAGAGGAGCACTTCCTCATTTTTACAGCTTTTTAACTGTGTTGGCCAATGCCCCATTGCTTCAGAGGCAACAACAAACCTTCCATTTTTTTTTATTTCCTTTCACTTGACTAACTCGCTTATAGATGCAGCGCGGATTCCATGCTAATGAACTCAAGGTTTAATACACTGAAGAGTGCGTGTTTTACATGCAGTGCACTTTTGTTTATTTAGGTCGGTATTGCTACCGTAACGCAGTCTTGTATACTTTTTGTCCATTTATTTCTTTGTGCAGACGAAATGTAGTTTTATCTCATGCCTTCTTGCTCTGCCGTGACTAGTTTTCAGGCAATTTGCGAGCCTTTTTCTACGTTCTAGTGCGTTAACTTTTCCACTGCACTGTACACCAAACTGTACAAGGAAGCTGAGGCCTCGTCAGACGTGACAGCTAGGCCTTTTGCTCCGGCCTCCTCTTACTTCGTTTGAAAGAAAATTAACTGTGATTTCATTTGACCTACTTAGATGAGCCGTAAACAATATGCGAATATTTGGGGCGTGTGTTTGTTTGTTCGCTTGTTTTCATGCTTTCATGTTTTCACACCATTCCCCACTGAAAACGTTAGTAACCGCGTCAATGTAGATACAGGAATAAGCCTCCCTAGAGACAGGAGAAAAGCTGCGAACTGATGCAGAGTGTTGATTCGGGCTACTTGGTTCGTGGCTTGCAAGGAACGATGACAACACATTTCTTGGCAGCGGGAACACGACAAGCATTATGTTCGTTCCCTGTCTGTGTACATAAGAAGCCGGCCAGTGCCGGCAGCCCGATCAATGTGTTCAGAATGTGAACAAAGGTTCAAATAAAGTAGTCAATGAAACGAGCTTCGAAAAGACTGACATTTCGCTTATGAAAGCTGCGCAACGCCACGGGAAGGCAAGAAGACGCAGTTTTTCGTCAACCTATGCGTATTCAAAGCTACTTTTCCGCCCTGTGAAGGTAGTGCGAGAAACAGATAAGTTTCAAGTTTCTAGCAGATACTTCGACTGTTCAATTGCGGGCGCACGGCAAAAATTAATTACGCAATGCCGTCAGGTGCTCGACAATTGAAGCATGCGTGTGTTATGCGTGTTATGATATTTCGAATTTGAACCAGTTGGCGCTGGCGTCCCCAACCTTGGAATTAAGAGGAGATCGACGGTTCGATTCCCCGCTTCATTCGAAGTACTGAGTTTATTTTCTTTTTGTTATAAGACCAGTGTTTGAATAGTAGTTCTTTTTTTATCTCCATTGGGGGGGGGGGGGGGGGGGGAGAATTACAGTAACTTGTCGAGAGCTGCGTTGTGAAGCTACTTAATCATTTCGGGATTAGAAAGATCATAATTAAGAGGTTTAAAGTAGCATTTCTCTACCCTATTTACTTCGTTGTCGCACTGTGCAAAACAGAATGCACCACAAATTTTTGTAAGTGTTCGCCGTGCTGCACAAACAATTTTATTTCAAATACTCGCACTATCACGGTATCGTGAAATAGACAAAATAATTTTTTGCAACTCTAAGCTCTAAATCATCTCTTTTATGATATAAGCCCTATCGACCAGCGCCAGAGGGACTAACTTAAAACGGGAAAAACCAATAGTTATTGGTACCTTGTTCGTGGGTAATGTCATTCTTCATGGTCTGTTTCTTTTCCTCTCGGTCTAGGTAAAGAGTGATTTTTCTTTTTCTTTTTTCTGACGCGAAAGCTTGGCGGGTTCTATTTATAAAGTTTTCTTAAGTATATTTTTTGTTGCTGTCTTCGAAATCATATAGGTTTGCCTGTGAGCACCTAAAGAAAAACAAATTTAGTCGCATGTAAAAGCCAAAATTAGATAAAATCTCTGCGCAGCTCCCGCGGGCTTATCTGAATTGTCTCGCACGTTACAGCCCTACCCCCTCCCCCACATCTCAGCCCCACGGTCTTAAAATAAGTGAGCGTTTTGTCATTGGCAAACCTCTTCGAAGCAGTGAAGATTCATCTCTTTAAATTCGGCGCCTAACGCAGGAAAGCGTAAAGAAATCAAGAAACGCTGAAGCCGGGCATGCTTCTTTTGTTGTGCTCTTGTCCGCGCTGTTGTTCGCGCGTGTGTGCATACGCGAGGCTTCCATTTCTTGAGTCACCTCCAGCGCCTTTGGTAACTTTGGTCACGCGAGGGAATATGTCACGTGTGTCATATTTGTTGTGTAACGGTCTCAAAAGCAAGAGTAAAAGAGGCGTTTCGAAAAGTTTTGGTGGCATACAGTGCTCAAAGTGCACACAAAACTGGAAAAGGCGCAACTCAGCATAGGCTGAGTCGTGCGTTCTTCATATGTATCTTTTATTTTCGAGTCGTTTAATGCCTATATTTTTGCGCCTTCTGAAATAAAATCGTCGGTTATCAGTCAGTGCACGTGTTGCACGCCTTCCTTGTCCCGTCTTTCGCGCTGTTTTCAAGATGAACTCACACCAGCCTGCCCAACTGTTCACGCTTGCGCGCTATAGTCGATGGTGCGTTGAAGAAAGCATGGCACGCAGACGAGCAAGGCGACATCTTGCGACGTAGCGCCTTTTTGTAGTGTACAACCTGGGCCAGTAAAAAAGTTGTTGGGCTCTCGAGAGAGAGTTTGGGCAAAGCCAAGATGCCCTTAGGTGGTGTCGTCATGAATGTAATGTAGGATGGCGCCGCGGAGAAAAGCCGGCACGACAAGCAGCAGACGGGCACCATCAGCTGAGTAGTTCTCCTTGAAGAGCAGGCCATCCCGAATTATTAAGGGTGCTGTAGGTGCACACTTTCAGGCATCATCAAACCATGCAGTCAGAGCCGGATCTTGGCACTGTTCGTGCTGGAACCTGGCGTGGTCTGGCAATGTCTCGGTCAGAGGTGCGAGGAAGTCTAGACCGTCTTCCCCTGCTGCCGTGCAGGGAAGAGGATGCCGAGACAAACAGCCAGCATCAGCTTGGTGGCGGCCGCTCTTATAGGACACAGAAAAGTGGTATTCTCGGAGACGTAACGCCCACCGAGGTAGTCGACCGGAACGGTCCTTCAGGCCAACAGGCCAACACAGGGAGTGACGGCCGGTGATTACATTGAAGCGGCGGCCCAATAGAAAGGGTCAAAACTTGTTAGCAGCGAAGACGACGGCGAGACATTCCACTTCTGTCACCGTGTAACTGCGTTCCGCTTCCCTGAACGTGCGGCTTGCGTAAGCGATAATATGTTCGGGGCCGTTCTGAAGCTGGAGGAGAACCGCGCCGATGCCCACACCACTGGCGTCGGCAAAAACCTCGGGGGTAGTATACTGATCTCAATGGCGTAAAAACGGAGCAAAGGCTAGCAGAGCTTTTCGTTGTCGGGGACCACACAAACGGAGCGTCTTTTTCGAGCAGGGACGCGATCGGATCCTTGGGTGAAACATCGAAAATATGAACCCAGGCCCAAAAAGCTCCTTAAATGCTTTACATTTTCAGGTTCTTGAAATTCGCGCAATTCAGCGATCTGTTGTGGGCAGGGCCGTATACCGTCCTGACCCACTAGGAATCCCAGCAACAGGGTCTGGCGCTCGCTGAAATGACACTTCTCAGAGCTTAAAATTAGACTGGCCTGTCGAATGCAGTTTAACAGAAGGCTAAGCCGCTCATTACGCTCACGAAATGTCTTCCCATTAATAATTACATCATCCCGGCAGCATAAGCGTACATCCCGCCTTAAGGAACGCAGGATGGTGTCCATAAATCCTTCGATCGTCGCCTGGGCATTTCACAGCCCGAAAGGCATCACATTAAATTCGTAAAGTCCATCAGGGGTCACAAACGCTGCCTTTTCTAAGTCTGACGGATGCATCGAGATCTGTCAATAGCCAGGCGACAGGTCAACAGTTAAGAAATAGGAAAAGCATTGAAGACACTCTACGGCATCATCGATAGGCGGAGGAGGGTAAATGTCCTTCTTATACACGGCGTTTAATAGACAATAATCTTCCCAAAATCACCCCATGTGTGACCAAGGGTCTCAAAAGGTACCAAGCCACTTTGCTGCACCGCGTTCGCACGGATTCTGCTCGTACACCGGCGTGGATGTATAAGACTGGCCTAGCGTTGTCACCATTGTGTTCAACGTGTGGTGTGTGTGGTGACATAGAACATTACCTCTTGGGCTGTACTTTGTACAACGCGGAACGGGCTGTGTTATTCGGATCCCTCAAGAAGGCAGGAGTTCCTCACAGTTCTCTTCAGGACATTGTTTTCCCGCGCGGGAGCCAGTCGAGTAGAAGGGATGCTTCTCGCCTTTTTTACTTTACCTGCAGGACACGGATTTGGCCTCCACATGGTGACCTCAGGAGTGTCTATTTGGGTTTTTGCGGACAGTGTTTCTGTGATTTCTATTTAAGTGTCGCTACGGTGGAGCAATTGCCGGCAGCAACTGCAAGGCTAATCCCACCGGTAGTTTACAACCACTCAACTCAACTCAACTCACGGAAATAAAAATAAGCGTAGACTCTGTGCTTTACGTATCACTCCGCCGATGGCAGAGCAGCAAGCCGGCACGGGACAGGCTGAAAGGCACTCCACGCGTTGGTTGACTCCTCCTATGTTCAGCGTTGAGTTCAAAAAAAAAAAAAAGGAAACGCAGGAGCCAGGACATTTAATGCCATGGACATTAGGGAAACCGGCCGCACAGGACAATAATTTGAGCTTTCTAAGAATGCTCGGAACGTGTAGATCGAGTCCCCGCGGTAAAAAGACAAGTTCAGAATCCTCTTTAGGGCACATTTTTAATGGATGCATGACAAAAAGGTTCAGCTGAAATCTTAGCCATGACGTTTTCGAAATTACCAGGTCAGAGCCTTATTATCTAAACAAGTGCTTTTGCTCTGCTCCTAGCCCGAACGTGAAGGCGGTGAGCGAGATGTGGACTGTTCACTGCAGTTATTGTTTGCTATTCGGCCGAGGCGTGGGGAATGTTGTAGATTGGCGCCATTTCTTGCACGCCCTCTGCCAATATCCTCGTTACCATTCGCATGGCCTGGAAAAAGGAGCACCGCCGGAAAGATGAGCAGCCTGAGGCCTCCTCTGCTTCCCGCTTCCATATCCTCGCACGAGGGAGCGCTAGCGAGGTCAGTGCACGTGGGACCTCCGAGGGTGCGTATCAGCGGGGCCGACCGAGTGGTTCGCACTGCCTCGCCTGCACGACTCGCCATGCCTCTCGAGAGCCGATAAGTGTGTTACAACTGAGCTTGCAGAGGCCATTTCTGTTGGCCGTCGAGTGCAACCGCTCGTTTGTGTCCGCTCCCTTCACAAGCCTCTAGCAGCGGGGCCCTGGGCGCTCTTACAGTCTCAATGAAAGCGGAAAACGAACGCGATGTGTTTTACACTGTTTTGTTGCCAACTGAACCTCGTTTCATGGCAGTGTCTGTTTCACCGCCTCACGCACGTCATATGCTGTCCAGATCGATCCGTTTTCTCGATGCATGTCGTACCGCAAAGGCCACCTTTAGTAGCTTTGTGTACGCTCTCGATTGCGGGTTCGTGCTACTTATTTATTGAAGTTTTGTGTAGCCCCCGGTGGTCGTTCCGCCTGCTTCCACTCATTTTGTTAAGAGTACCCGTATTGTCACCCCTCAACTGGGCGATCAGCTGGCCTGCTTAGCATTTTTATCGGCACCGTTAGCGCGTTGCGCGGTGCGATGGGTTCCGCTTTCTTGTTGGTGCGCAGTGTGAGAGGAAGAAGGAACCGCCTGATGCTCGGTAGTTCGCGACCTTGGTGCGTCGAAACGAGGGACAAAACTCGGATCCTGAAGAGCAACAGAGAAGACATGGTGGAAGCATGACTGCCCGTTCACCTCACACCTGCTAGCTTACAAGGAAAGCCAGGAAAGGCAGGCCGACTCTTCGAGAGACGGAACAATGACAAATAGGGCAGGGAGCGTAGGAGAAGGCTGCAGCAGTTAGAGCACAGTGATGAATGGTGTGGTGGTTGAGATCAGCGCTGCTGACTCATCCATACCCCTCTTCCTTTATCCTCCTCCGTCGGCATCGATCGCCCTGGATAATCGTTCCCCCCTCTTCCTTTGAATGCACCGTCCTCGCTGGGGTGCAAACGAGGCGCTCCCCTCGTTCCCCGCTCGGGAGCGGGCAGCCCGTGGCGCAATGGGAACCGGCACTCGGCGAAAGGAACCACTCCCTCGTGTGCTCTGGCAATTCAGTTTGCATCTCTCCTAAAAACGACTCTTTCTTCCGCGCTGCTGAGCTCAGCCCTGTATTTCTGCCAGCGGTGCAGGGATGTCAGCCATACCTGTTAAGAAGGAGTAGTGCTTGGTGAAAGCTACACCAAGCCACAGGCGACACAACAAAGTTGCTTCACGTCGTCGTAGGCCGGATGGAAGCCGAAGCTTCAGATCTGGGTCTATGTTTTTAAGCGCGAATGCGAGAATTGGCCTGAATTCCACGCGGCAAGAGTGATGTCCCGCGACAGTGGTCTAAGCCTACCCGCTGCGTCGGCTCTCGGAATGGGGATGGACACAGAATCGCCCTCATGGTGAGCAGTTCGCGCGGCCTCGTCCGCGCGGTGGTTGCCTGCGATGCCGCTGTGTCCTGGCAGCCATTGGTAAACAATATCGGGCCCTTTGTCAATGGCTGTGTGGTGGAGCTCTCGGATTTCCGCAACAAGTAGTTCATGGGGCCCATGACGAAGAGCATATTAATATTTTTCTATTATTTATTAATACTGCAGGCCAACATACTGGCCCATGCAGGATGGGCGATACAGTTGACAAGGTAAGGACAACACAACAAAGGTGACAAAAAAATGCATATATAAACAGTGCATGAACAGTGCAGCATTGTAACTCTTGGAGGGCTGCCTTTGAATCAGTGAAAACAGACCACTGCTGGGGTGTTTTTTCACTAACATGCTCAATGGCGACACGAATAGGAGTAAGTTCTGAACCAGTCGATGTAGTTCGGTGTGATGTATTCACTTTCTTAACTATGGTCCTTACGGGGATGACTACGGAGCCCGAGGAACTGGAAGGGGTCACTGAGCCATCGGTGTATACGTGCAGTTGGTTTGCGTGTCTCTCTTGCAAATATTCTAGAGTGGTCGGTCTTAGTGCTGTCGATGATAAATCAGCCTTCTTTTGATGCCCGTTATGGACAGAAGCACACGAGATTGGTGCAGACTCCATAATAGAGAAGACGGTCTAGAAGCTGGCGTAAATTGTGTTGGTAGGAAGTGGCGATGGGCATCAATAATTTTCGCAAACGATGTACTCAGCCGGTTAGCAGGAAGACTGGCAGGATGGTGTGCGGGAATCCGAGAGAGGTGACGAATATGTGCTCTCAAAGCTTCGATTGTGACATACGCAGTCACTGGATTCTCCCTGGCGATGAGTACTGTTGCGGCTGTAGACGCGCATTTTGGCAGTCCTAGGCACGTCCGCAGAGCTTGAGCCTGAACACTTTGCAGACATCGTATGTTCGTTTTCCTCAAGTTTCCTAGTGCAGGGATACCGTACCGAAGGAATCCCATGAATAGTGCAGTGTACAGCGGGAGCATCGACTGCACTGATGCTCCCCACGACTTCCCTCCGAGAAAGGAGAGAACGTGAACGATCGATGTCAGTCGCCTTTTCATGTACGAGACATGTAAGATCCATGTTAGATTACGATGGATGATTACTCCAAGGAAGCGATGGCTTCTTTCGTAGGGTATTGTTGACCCATTTATGCGTACGGAGCAATCGAACATGCTCTTGCGCGTACAGACAACAACGAAACATTTTTCACTTGAAATCTCCAGGCCTTGCAGGCGGAGGTAGGCCGCAAGAATGCTTGCCGCCTTTTGAAGCCTTGCTCGAACTTGTGGTCGCGTAACTCCTGATGCTCAGATACAAATATCGTCTGCATAGAGTGAGACTCTCGCCGACTGCGGTAGTACATCGACAAGGCCGACAAGCGCAAGATTGAAAAGCGTTGGGCTAAGTACTCCACCCTGTGGGACCCCACGGGAACTGTAATGTGAAGATGCTTGTCCGTCCTCAGTCTGCATAAATAGTGATCGGTTGGACACATAAGTGCGTATCCAGCAGAACATGCGACCATCAAGTTCTGCAGCTTCCAGAGAGTCCAGAACAGCTTGATGAGTGACGTTATCATACGCCCCTTTAACACCCAGAGACAACGCCGCGGTCAAGCGCTTCAGATGCTTCTGATGTTGAACTGATGACACCAGGTCAATCACGCTGTAAATAGACGAACGTCCCCGCGGGAACCCGGACATGACATCTAGGTATATTTGGTGGCGCTCCAGATACCACTCAATTCGCGTAAGTACCATCCTTTCCATGAGTTTCCCTACACCACTAGCCAATGCTATTAGACGGTACGATGCTAGGTCAAGCGGCGATTTTCCAGGCTTAAGGACTGGAACCAGACGACTTGATTTCCACGCCTCCGGAACTGTACCCGCACACCATGATGAGTTGAAGTGGTCTAAAAGAACACGTCGAGCCTCCTGACCAAGGTTTGCAAGTGCAGAGTATGTTACTCCATCGGGACCCGGCGATGAAGACTGTCTGCAAACGGCCATGGCAGTGTCTAGTTCTTCCATGGAGAAAAGAAGGTCGATTCGCGGATCCCTAGATCTAGGCACTTCGCAGCAATTCAGAGATGTGGATTGGTTCCTGGGGACTGCTATTCTTGCGCAAAAATCTTGACCAATCTCCGCTTCGCTACGTCCTTGGTGAAGTGTGAGAGACTTGAATGGTTGGAGCTGCTGAGGAGATGTTCTCAAACCACGCACCACACTCCAGATGCGTGACAGAGGCTTTCGAGGATCCAGTTATTCGCAGAATGCTTTCCAACGGTCAGCCTGCAAGATTTGAATTCTGCGCTGGATTTTCTTCTGTGTGCGCCTTGCATCCCTTAAGTCGTGCAGCGACTTTGTGCGCCTGTGTATTCTCTCTGCTCTTCGTCGAAGTGATCGGAGGCGCTGAAGCTCCACATCGAAGTCTGTGAACTTTGGCATTGGAGTGAAGAAGCATTTCGCGTGTTCCATAGCCTCCTTGATGCGCTCTTCAATGCATGTTGTAATGTCTTCTCTGCGGGCTTCTTCCATAAAGGGTTTGAACATAGGCCAGTCTATTCGTTGCAAACGTTTGGCAGATCTGTATCCAGCGAGACCAGGAACTAAAATATATATGGGGATGTGGTCACTTCCGTGAGTTTCTACGTCGGCTAAGCACCGGACGCGTCTCGCAAGGCACCGAGACACAAACGCCAAGTCCAGACAACTGCTGTAAGGCAGCCCGCGAATGTACGTTTCAGAACCGCCGTTAAGGCATTGTAGGTCGTAGTCAGAGGCGAAACAGACAAGACTTTATCCCTTCGAATTCATCCGGATGCCTCTCCACATGGCGTGATGCGCACTAAAGTCACCAGTGACGATTCAAGGCCCAGGTGTTGTAGCGAACAAGTTTCTTAGTGTGTTGGCGTCAAATCTCGTTGGAGATAAGAACGCGCCCACAAGCGTAAACGTCAGGGTGTTCCTTTTCACCATTAAACAGACGTACTGGTTATGGTTGTGAGGGGGAACCCTATGGTGCACATAAGTAAGCTCCCTTCGAATATAGAGGATGACCTTGCTATTCCCCGTGCGTGGAGGATGCAAACGCTTCATAGCCAGAAACTCGAATGGGATTTTGTAAATTGGGCTCACAAATCGCAAAGATTGGAAATCTGTGTTTATAGACGTATTCGCGAATGTCCGAAATGCGGAAATTGAGTCCACGGGCATTCCACTGGAAAATAGACGGTTCTCTGACTTTGTTTTCAAATGGTAATGCTGGGACAGCCATTGGTTCTGCTACTGGAAAGCTGCAAGGACTGGATTTAGCGCGTCCAGTACCTGCAATGCATTCCGTGCTGATGGCGAGTGAAAGCTAGACAGCATCACACGCATGGCGTTCATAAGGGACCTCAAGATGCCGAACATCTGCACTTCCTCACCTAGGGCTGCATCTCTGCCTTGGGCTCGCTCGACTGTAGGCGTGGGACAGTAGGGGCGTGGTGCCTGCTCAGACACCAAGGTCGAGCGTGGCTGCGGCAATTGTGACCATGTCACCACTGTAGAACTCGTTCCGGCTTTACCAGTCACCGGGCTTACATTACTCGATGGTGGGGGAGTACAAGTAGCAGGAGCGATGGGGCTTCCGTGCCGCTGCCAGCCTTTTGTCTAGTAGATCGTCGGCGACGAGAACGACGCCGACGCACCGTAGCTGCCGCCTCTCTGTGCGTTGAATGCTCTCGCACCATTTGCTTCAACACCGCCCGTTCCTTCTTCAGGCGGGGACAGACTTTAGAAGAACCGTCATGAGGGCCACGGCAGTTGGCGCACCTCAAGACAGTAACGCCGCAACTGTCAACGCTATGTGCTTCAGAGCAGCGCGGGTACGCTATTTTGTTATTATAAACACCACTTACATGCCCAATTTTCATGCACTTCTGACACTGAAGCGGCTTCAGGACGAATGGGCGAACTGCATGTCGAAAGTGGCCAACCTTCGCGTGCGATGGAATACAATCGCCCTTAAAAGTGAGCTTGAAGCACCTTGACTTGCCGAGGCGCGGAGCCTTAGTTTTTTCGATACTGCTCGTCGCTGGTTTAATCAGTATCGGCAGGTCGGAGTCAGACATGTTCGCACCGATGTCGTAAATGACGCCAGCGGTTGTGCCATTGTTTTCAAGAGAGCGGACGGGGATGTCTCCGATCTTCTTGATGGTGGCTAGACCTTCCAAGGCGCTCCGCTCCGTTACATCGATGGCAAGGAGGTTCCTTCGGCTGTTGATCCTGACGTCCTTGATCACCCCCGGGACGCAAGCCTCGAGGGACACCGAAGTAGCTTGTCTGTTCAGCAGGTTGAGTTTGTCGGTGGGCGTTTCAGGTGCAAACAGGACTGTATGCGCCGGTCCACCACGCGTTGTGATGATGGTAGATGTACTTGATGAGGACAAGTCCTCACTCTTACGCAGTCTTCTCTTGGCTTTTTTGCTCATCACTGGGACGAACCCGTCGTCCGCCGAGGAGTCCTCGCTTGTGGCTGAGTACAGCACGGTGGTCTGGCTGCTTCCCTGGCTCGATTGGTAGAAGCGCTTCTTCTGGGCGGCTGCCGCCGACCCACTGGGTTCCAGAGGAGGCCTGACGTCCTTCACTTCCATCGCCGTCACGAATAGGGAGCGGCGCCTCCCTGATTGTGAGGGAAAACGATAAAACTTCAGAGGCAAAGGTAGGTAAGTACGTAGGCCTCATACAATGCTGGCACATACCCACTGCGGGGGAGTGGCCAAGACACAGGCGGTTAATTGCTGGATACAGAAAAGTTTTGACGGGAAAAGGAATGGTAATAGTATGTAGGCTGATAGAGTGGAAGACGCAAGGACAGGGGCCCTGTTAACTTGGAGATCGAAGACGGGACAATGGCTTAATGTGCATAATATTATACAATGCCTGTAATGTTTCAATGTCGTACTGACTGAGAGCGGGAAAAAGAAATTAGAATGGGAGTCGCTGCGTTTCATGAAGGAAATTTTGCACAGCAAAGCGCACACTCCTGTCGCTTCGTCCAAGCAAAGAAGCGCCAATGGAAAGAGCAACCGCAGAGGACACAGGCAAACCCAGTTGATGAAATGGAATTTGCAAAAGACGTTTCCTCAAATGAGAGAAGCAGCGGCAGAACAGCAGGAAGCGATCTATTGTCTCAGGTTCGGCACAAAAAGGGCACAATAGGGAAACCGCCAGGCCAGATCTGTTAAGGTAGAAATTTAGAAGGGGAACCCGACAACAGCAAACGCGTGAAAAAGACCTCTAGTCTGCGCGAGCGCCAGTCTTGGCTACTCCAAGAATGCAGAAGATGCTGATATTGGGGGATGATGTAAGAGCCGAAGCAGCGAATTCCTTAAATATTGTGTAGCTGCGAAACCTCACCGCAGCTGTATATGCACAGGTTGGCAGGACAGCAATAATTGGGCCGCAGAGAGAGGCCCTTAAAAATTGCTAGGGAATCTGCAACCTCATTCAAGTGAAAGTCCATGTGACCCGGTACCCAAAGCAACCTTACAGAATTTAGATGGAGCGGAATCAGGAAATTAAAGAGGCGTAACGTTCTTCTTTTCAATAGAGGCAAAGAGATAGCGTTCTGGTCTGAAACAACTTCGTGTTTTTCATTAACATTGAGAAAGGTGAGCGTGCACTCGGTAGGCTACTACGAATAAGTAATAGGACATTTTGCAAGCGCCGGGACATGGTTCTACTTCTTTACAAAGCTTATGTTAGACCCATTTTGGAATTTCGCTGCATACTCTTTTCTGGCTTCCCAAAATATAAGCCTCACCCGTTGCGGCTATTAGAAAAGCGCGCACTGCGCCTCTTTCTCGGTCTCCCTCGAACAACTTCCAACGCAGTTCTGTACCTGGAGGCTCGTATTCCCGACCTCCACTCCCCGCCCCAACTGCCACTCCAAACTCCCGTCTCCACCTCTAACTGTCAGGACTTTCTTGGGGGCATTTGAATTTGCTCCTGGTGCGACTACACCTATTTTTGTCTCCCACCGCGGCCGGGCCTCTTTCTCATTCATCACTGGCCAAGGTTCCGCCTCCCTCAAGTTGTTTTCACTCAGAACCATTTATTGAACATTGGTGTGGATGTTTATTTTGTACGTAGAGTTGGTTACGCATTGTCATCTGTGGATATTGCTTTTGATTATATTTTCCCACCGAATGCTAAGCACCTGCCTGCCAGGGCGCTCACTAACTGGTCTTCTCTGTGGTTACCTGCACAATTTCCCGCAGCACACTGTAATAGCTAAAGATGCGTCTGGGGCCGTCCAGAAGGCAGCGCTTGTTATTTTCATCATACTCTCAACCTTGGAGGTTTTCACTATAGTTCCGGATTACACAGGCGTATTTCTAGCGGATTTATTGGCTGTTGAGATGGCTGCTTTGAAAATTCTGTCCTGTGTTTCCCAGGTGATATTCCGCTCAGACTGTCTCTCGCTTTTTTGTTGGCATTAGAGTCCAAAAGGGACACTATTTGGAGCCGCTCATTACTGTCTTTTATTTTTGAATGGGTGAAAGAGGTGCCCTTCGTTTGGATTCCAGGTTACTGCGGTAATTTTCAAAATGATGCAGCAGACTTCTTGGCAAAATCAGCTCTCAATGCACCTGTAACCTGTAGCGTCCGAAGTTCATTCTTTCAGGAAGTTCTCGTTCTCAGCGTTATCAGTATATAACCGCCACCTGCAACAATCCCTTGCTTTCTACCGCTGACTACCGACATCGTACGTACATACCTGTGGAAGGCTCATGCTTGTAAATCCGGGCAGTGTGAGGTAGCGATGGCTCTCATGCGGTGCAGGATCCCCGCTTAAATTTTTACTGATGTAGATGCCGGTTCAGTCCGACAGCAGAAGTAGGAACATTGGAGCATTTCCTACTCTCTTACCGAAGGTTTGCACATCAGAGAAGGATGCATCTAGAAATTACCGTTACAAATTTGGGCCTCACTTTGTCGGTCCGGCTTCTCTCCTTCGGTGCGAGCGCCAGAGGTTTTGCATTGCGATCAAGTTACAATTACAATTACATAATAGCTACCGGCAGATACCCTTGCTAATTGCATCCAAAATTTCCGCATTTCAAAATCTTTCGGTAATTCTCATGTATCGAATTCCTTAATCTTGTCTCCTTTTTTTGTTTTTTCCCTCTTTAATTAGGTTTATTGGGTTTAACGTTCAAAAGAGACTCAGGCTATGAGAGACGCTTTCCTCTTTAATTACTCTCTGACTTAGTACCCACAGCACAACCATTACCTCAGCACCAGTTTACCCTCTTCTTTTGGCCCTCCTCACTGAACCCTGGCCAATACCTCGTCGCGGGTATGTGTCATGTCACTAAGGCAACAACAACAACAACGGGCAGGGCTGCGGACGTTCGGCTGCTCTGGGCCCGGGCGACCAAAATCGGGAAGCCGTCTCCTCCTGGTTTAGCGCAACCTGGGGCCTGCCACACCCCTCCTTCTGCCTCAAACGGTGGGCGCCGTGTCGGACACTGCCAGTTGCTGCCCGCCCGGAGATCCTGCCGGCGCTGCAGGCTCTTCGTGCCTGCTGCCCCGTGTTCAGGGCCTCCTGCCGCGGATGAAGGTGTCTTCCCTGCCGTTCCCGGGTGACTGGACCAGGGCGGCCGTTTCCTCCCTGGCGCTACCAGTCTTGAGGAGTGATGTGGCCACTGCTGAGCCCCCCCCCCCCCCCCCCCCCCCCTCCCCGCGCCCTACATCCCGCCGTCGCAAGGCCAGGCCTGCGGCGGGGCTTCTCCCCGCCAGCAACGGACAGCCGCGATTACCGCCGGGACTACACATCGGTCATCTGCCGCGCTACCTTCCCGCAACAGATGCACCACGTTCTCCTCGCTGGATTCAACGATACAGATCCGTGAACTTTTCTCACAGCTCTTTTCGAGTGTGTTTTGTTATTCTCCATTGTACTTTGTGCTAGTGTATACGTAGCATTTTGCATTAGAACGGTTTTTCCGTTGGCGCTCAAGCTCGGTCTGGTACAGTTTGGTTGATCCTCTGGGGGCCCACCTCAGAGGACGCTCGAACCTGTCTTGGGATAATTTTTCTCCTGACCGTGGGCAGGGTCTCGCCTGTATGCGGAAAATCGTTAAGTTTACGTATACCGACGGCAGAAAACACAGAATGCTTGTGTCCCACCTGCACTAAAGACTAGGTATGCTACATTACCACTAAAAATTCTTATGCTACTTAGGTGCAAAGAAAATATTTGATACTTGCGGAGTCACGAATTTATCTGTTGTCACTTATCTTAGTTGCTGCGTATAGACAGGAAAAGTTCTGGGTATAATTAATGAATGCAGTTTATAAAAAAAAACTTTTCAAAATATTTTACTACAGGAGGCCCCAGGCTCAACGTGAAACATTAAAAATAAACTGTCTTCGCTTGCCCTTTTTCTTGTCTTGGCTTCCCTGAGGCACATGTTTAAGCAATTAGGCTTCTCATCTACATACAACGTAGAGCCAGAAATGACCACAACTCGTAAGCAACGAGCGGTATGTAAGCAACAAGCGCTCGTCCTTATTCTTCGTTCCGTCTTCGTCTTTACGCACTTTTTCTCCCATGGACCTAAAGCAACACGCCAAATTTTCTGCTCTAATAAGTGGTATGTGACATCACAAAAATATCAATAAAAATTCTGTATGTCTAGGCTCTCAAACATTAAATTTAGTATTTAAAGCTGCTGATCCGGGGTTCCTGGGTTCGACCGCGACCGCGGCGGCTGCGTTTCGATGAAGGCGAAACGCTAAGGCGCCAGTGTGCTGTGCGATGTCAGTGCACGTCAAAGATCCCCAGGTGGTCGAAATTATTCCGGAGCCCTCCACTACGGCCACCTTTCTTCCTTTCTTTTTTCACTCCCTCCTTTATCCCTTCCCTTACGGTGCGGTTCAGGTGTCCGCCGATATGTGAGACAGATACTGCGCCATTATTTCCCCCAAAACAATTTTCATTTTATTTTCTATTTCGAGCGCATATGAAAAACAAGTTCGACAAAACATGTTTACATAATACGAGTGCTTCGGCACTGTGCAACACCGATTACGTCCTCGCACACATTGATTGTCGCATGTCCTACACGCCCTATTACTAATAAGTGCGTCCTCTACTCCCAACTGAATGAAGTTGGTGGCTTTCTAGTAACGTCGATGCTTCCGCGAAATCTGGAGTCCGTTATGGAGCACTTGAACTCGTATAAAGTTACCTTAGCGTCCGAACACAATCTGTTAATATTTGGAGCTACCAATCAATACCTATTACTCATTCATAGGGTGCCTCAAGGCAGAATGCTTGGGCCACATTAAATTAATGTTTACGTCAAGAAGATAATCCAGATAGACAACGAAATAGAATATATCTTATACGCATACGACTCAAGGCGTATGGTGCTGGAGAGCGGCTTTAATGATCAATGGGAAAAAACCTAAAGCTTTAATGTTTAGAGCAAAAATTAATGAATTATATTCTTGATGAGAGCTTAACCATAGAGGGAAATGATGTAGTAATAACAGACGTAGTAAAAACATTAAGTATGCATTTTAACCAATCCATTCTCGGGATCACCATGTGCATTGCATAGAAACCAAGCTCGTGTGCTTGGCATCTTCCAATGTACCTTACCATCCCAATGTCCCAAGTCCCAATGCGCCTTACCGACCAGAACCAAGCTTCTGATTTACCAAGCTCTGTTTTCTTCAATACTTGCCTATTGCCATTTATTCTGGGGCAGTCCAACAATTACGGATAAAAACAAACATAATATGGCAGAAAGGTGCCTTAAAAGTTGCGACTGATATGCATATACGATCGTCATCGAGTGATTTAGTTTACAAGTATCAAATCATGAAAGTTACCGACATGTATGAGCAGAGTATTCTAACCTTATATAAGTTCCAATTGTATCGTAAAAGCCCTTTTCTTTCGGACATTGCCAAATTAGGAACAGATAGAGTACTTCATTTGACACCCATCATGAATACTGGCGCGTTCCTCGTCCAAGCACTGGTTGTGCTTTCGAAGGATTATCTTATACCCTACCTTAGACACTAAATAAATTTGCACCCTCAAACGAATAATTTAATTCGTCTTCATTTAAGCACATACAAAATATTTGTCTAATTTCTCTCAGTAATATTTCCCTTAATAATTTTGAGTACTTTCCAACTTTTCCTCAGAGTTCGCGCTGGTGTACATCTCTTTGTGATATCCTTGCGAAGTGCTTGCTGGGTTTTCTAGAGTTTCTTACTTCTGTTTCTTTGAAGAAATGATCATAATATGTATTTCAATCTCTTGAGTGGAGGATTTTCGTAATTTTTCTGTTTTAAGTCTTCTTAAATTGTGAACCATGTACAAGAAGTTCGTGTCTCTCATGCAAGAAATTTCTGCATTGCCCTGCCGAAGAAGCGGAGGGAACGGGAGCTTTGACAAAGCCGAATACTGCGGATTTTTACTCCCGTTTGTGCTTCGAGAATGTGTTGCTTGCTTGGAAATAAAGAAAGAAAGAAATGAGGAGCAGGAAACTGGGGAAGAAAAAAAAAGACCAGTCAAGCAAGAAGTACACGAACGAGCTCACCTAAAAACATCTATGTACAGGGAGAAGGCCTCTCAGTAACAACCGTGACGCCTAAGAGTTGATATTGTCCTCACGTCTTGCAACTTCCTTTCACACAGTTCCTTTCATTTTTTTGCGAACAAATTAGATGACGCACCGGAATCGTTGAACGGGGATGGCAGTGTCCAGGATGGATAGCGCGTCCTTCTGCAATCGTTGTAGTTTTCTTCGGGCGGAAGGCTTCCGGTGAGCCCATTTGTTACGACAAAGCCAGCTGGGTCCCTGACTTTGTCCCCGGCAGTGTGATCTGTTTTTAGACACAACAGAACTCCAGTGTTTGGAGCAGTTGCGTCCAGCGTACTCCATGAAAGAAAACAACAACAACAATATCCCTTCAGCAATAAAGTGAGTGCAACCTTCGCACAGCCAACAAATCAAAAAAAGAATCTGGCCCGTTGAGAGGACAATTTATGCCCTTTGCTTAAAATCGGAATGTCAGATATGAAGCAGTGTTCCTAGGCTTTGGTGAGTACACAATATGAGCAGACTTCTCAGTAAACTGTTATAATAGGAACATACAAAGCTTAAATTTTAGTGCACGACACTCAAAAAAGCAGTCAGGTTCCTTCCATTGCCTTAAAAATTAATCAGAGAGGTGTTTATTCTGATTCTGGCAATTCCATTAAAATTGCAATGAATAAATGTCTGAAAATATAACAGGGAAAGGCGCGGTGGTGGGTGCTTCATACGCAAATGCATCATGGTAACCGCGCGACCGACAAGGGACGAAGAAGGCAACAGGCGTACGCTTCGTCCTGTTTGTTTCCTTCGTCGTCCCTTCTCGTTCGCGTGGTTACCACGATGCATTTAAGTGTCTGAAAACTTGGCTACTAGCTCGCAATTATGAGCGAATGGTTAAGTCTTCCTTCCGCCGGAAAAATTTTTCGAACGGGCGATCGGGGGGCAGTCACGAAGCTTACCGCTCAGTGCCGCTCCCTTCACTGAGTTGTCCCTTCACCCTTTGCAAACCTAGCTCCTGCTGGCCTGCGTAGCACAGCTACGCATGTAACGACGACGAGCCTTTCATTTATTTGCTTTTGCTGCCCGGTGGATTCCGCGCCCCACTTTTTGCGCCCTTCTATGTCTAACGTCTTCTGGTTTCTAGCGACCAGCGGTGGCAGCCCATCCATAGGCTGCCCCTTCTCGTTCCAGACGCCACTGGCTATAAGCGTGGTGCTTGGCGCCGCGGTAGATCGCGCGCTACCTTTCCGCGCCAAACGGAGCCGTTGTGCACTGTCTGTCTCTAAGACGTGCTCTGTGCTCTGCGCGTGCTCTCTTAGAAGTAAATATGCTTGTTTTGACGCTCGTCATGCGGCAAATCTGCACTATTCTCAGCACCACCAGTATAGTTAAGTCTGCACCCGGAAAACAGCTTCTCCCACAGTCTTCAGTAGCACCTGTAAAAATTGAGCCAATTGCAGTAAGACACATGTCTACTGTAGAAAATGATGAATGACTGGTTCATATTTAGTACCTTGCTGTATGCATTCGGTCTGAACACAGTGACCACTGGTCATGCATTTACGACCGGTTTCTGCCCTAAAGTGTGTCGAAGAAAGCGTACACGTGGGGGCGCTTTGCTTTCCCGCTCGGGTGCATTCAGCCCACGAAGCCGTCCCGCCAGCACGTGCTGCCTAATGCCTTTATGACAACCAGTGCAGGCGAGTAGACCCGAGAAGCAGCAAAAACACAGTAAGGGGCAGGAAGAGCTCGAAAAAGGAGCAGGAGAATTCTCTGCCCCGGTTTGTCGGCTCGTGAATGGGCGTGACTTGAATGGTTAGCAGACTGTATTTTTTGGCTGATAAAATTAAACTGACGTAGAGAACACAGAAAGTTGTTTTTTTTTTAGCACAAAGGTGTTTTCAGTGCTCGCATTCTTGTACTTGAAAATGTCAAAAATATTCTACCGTACTTCCAAAACGTTACAATTAATAATAGAGAGAAATTTCTAGAGCCCCGAGGGTGCCCTTAATAAATATATTTCCATTGCTTTTCCGTTGAAATTATACACAACACATCGCGCTTCCTGGGCACCATCATCATCATCATCATCAGCCTGACTATATCCACTGCAGGTCAAATGCTTCTCCCAATTCTATCCAATTAACCCTGTTCTCTACAAGCTGCGCCCACCCTATGCCTGCAAAGCTCTTAATCTCATCCGTCCACCTAACCTTCTGCCGCCCCCTGCTACGCTTACTTTCTCTTGGAATGCACTCCGTTACCCTTAAGGACCAGCAGTTATCTAGCCTTCGCATTACACGTCCGGCCCAAGCCCATTTCTTCCTCTTCATTTCGACTAGGACGTCATTAACCCGCGTTTTTTCCCTCACCCACTTGCCCGCTTCTGGTCTCTTAACGTTACACCTATAATGTTTATTTTCATGGCTCGCTGCGTTGTCCTTGACTTAAGCTGAACCCTTTTCGTTATCCTCCACGTTTTTGGTTCATAGGTGAGTGCCGATAAGATACAGCTGCCATACATATTTCTCTCGAGGGGTATTGGTAAACTGTCAGTCATGATCTGAGAGAACCCGCCATATGCGTTCCACCCCATTCTTATCATTCCAGTTACTTCCCTCTCATGATATTAACAAAGCTTCAAAAATCCTTATATGTGCTCGTAATATGCATTTAATTAGTGTAAACCTTAACTTGGAGCAGAAGGAAGAATAATCTTGAAATCACCGTCAATTTCATCGAAACTCTTGATCTACATGATGCATTATGTGTCCGTCGCTACACCTTCTTAAGGCCCACAGATAAAATGCGAAGTGGATGCTATTCCTTATATTTTAGTAGAGCTTTATACACGTTTTCTCATCACAGGTTAAGGAAGGATACAAATGCCACTTTCGCCTTCCTTACTGCACACTGCCGGCATGTTACATGTCTTTAATATATCGGGAATGCAACAGAACTGGCACGACGATGCCGTGTCCAAGCAGCGGTCACGTTTTTACTCGCATTTCGCTTCTGATAAAGTCACAGTACAGCCCGTAGCGCATTGGTTTGACAGCCAACAGACAGAGGCTTAGCTTGCTGAATCACCTTATTTGGCCAATTCCTTAATTCAATTCAGCAACGACGTGTTGCACCGTGGTACTTTTAATCTCTGTCTACTGGTTCATCTGAGTTGTTTCAGCGCTTATCGTTTTTTTCGTATGATAGCATATATTTTCGTCATAGCTTGATTGACTGACTCAATAATGTATTTTTGCTTGAGAATGCAAAGCAGTGTCGTGCGAGGCACTCTGCAGTGGACGGCTCCGGATAAATCGCGACTCCCTCGTATTTCGATGATCAATTGAAGTTTCGCCACGCGATCATCATGCATTTAGCGTCCATTGAAATGCGCCCTCTGCAGCCGAGATTGGACTTGAGGGCCCGCGCTAGCTGGGCACCCGCATGGCGTAGACAGCGAGGCAGAGCAGGGAGATTATTAGCCTTAACCGTCGTTGAACTTATCCGCCAATTCGTCTGCTTTTTTAAAGCTCCATTCTGAGTTTTAAGAAACTGCGTTTGACAAGAAAACATTCGCCAATTTTTTTTTTTCGCGCATGCTTGTAGACTACCAAGGCGCATTAGGCTTGCATCCGGAAGCAAAATAAATGAAACTCAGTCCCCCACTTCACGCGAATATTGGCTTTGCGGCGGAGTGTCATGCACTCCAAAAAACATACCATGCAGGATGTTTACGAAAGTCCGCCGAGTGCTGCACACACAGTTCAGCGGAACGAGCAAGCAGCTTCAGCGCACTCCTGAAGCAAAAGGTGTCAACGAAGGGAGACAAGTATAGCGAAAAAGAAACAAGTTAGGACATATTCCTGCAATAAAATGGAAATTGTCCCTTCCCAGGCCCATTGAGGAGTTACGCCTCGAACCACGACGTAAGGGAAGGGATAAAGGACGGAGTGAAAGAAGAAAGAAGTGCCGTAGTAAGAGGCCTCCGAAATAATTTCGACCACCTGGGTATCTTTAACGTGCACTGACATCGCAATGCACACGGGCGCCTTTTTCATTTCGCCTCCATCGAAACGCGGCCGCCGCGGCCGGGTTCGAACCCTGGTACTACGGATCAGTAAGCAAGCGCCATAACCACTGAGCCACCGCGGCGGGCTTAAATGCGCAATGTCCGGAGTCGCAAAAGAGTCGCTCCAGGAGACGGAGAATTCTATCGTAAAAAGAATTTTTTTGTGTTCATTTCACATGCTGGGATTTTTGCAATTGTTCTCGGGCGATGTTACAAATTTCGGCACTTTGTTATAGTGTCAAGCTTTCAGCGGATTGCCCTTTCATATGCGAGCATTTGAGAGCATTTAGGACGCTTGCAGAAATAAGCACGCAACGCATGAAGGGACTGGTTTAAAAAAAACACGTTGATGCTACAAATGATACCTCCAAAACATTGCGTTCCCTGGCAAAGAATTATATAAAGCGAATTGCGAATGCGGGTGCAGGAAAAAAAAAACGTCCAGCACTCCTATGCTATAGCTTCCGTAAAACAACAAGAGAAACGGTAAAGGCCTGTAATAAATTTAGCAATGAGAGATTTTAACGAGTGTAACGAGGCATAGGCCACACCAGCACCACGCATGACACGTGCGGTATCATCTTTCTTAAGTCATCGTTCTTTTTATATTCTTTTTAGTTGTTTGAATGATTCTCCTCTTTATATTTCGGTTCTTCTGATTCATTGCTTGCTTCTATTGACATCGAATCGATGTGTTTCGCTCATCATCATCAGCCTGACTGCAGGCCAAATGCCTCTCCCATGTCTCTCCGTTCAACCCTGTCCTTTGCCAGCTGCGCCCACCGTATCTGCGAAAACTTCTTAATCTCATCCGGCCACCTAACTTCTTGAGGCCCCCTGCTACTCTTGCCTTCTCTCCACTCCGTTACCCTTAAAGAACAATGGCTATCTTGACTTCGCACTACATGCCCTCCCCAAGCCCATTTATTCCTCTTGATTTCGACTAGGATGTCATTAACACGAGTTTGTTCCCTCACCCGCTCTGTCCGCTTCCGGTCTCTTAACGCTACACCTATAATCTTTCTTTACATAGCTTTTTGCGTTGTCATTAACTTGAGGGGAACCCTTTTCGTAAGCCTCCACGTTCCTACCCCGTAGGTGAGTACCGGTAAGATGCAGCTGTTGTACACTTTTCTCTTTAGGGATATTGGTAAATGGTCATTCATGACACGCAATAAAATCAGGCGGGTTCGCTAGTCTCAATGAATACTGAGCTGTAGGCTGTATGGCTTGCCTCGCTGGCATTTTTGTGCGTTGCAAGGAAGCCAACAACCTAATTCGCCCACTTTTCCTGATCCTACCTTTGTTCGCTCCTAATCTCTGCGAGGCGGGTTGCCAACTGCACCGTGAGCAACCCCTGGTGAGACGCATTTTCGGCGCCGGGACTCAACACGACGACGTCTGCAGAGAAGTCCGCGGTGCGGCGTCAGCGCTCGGCCACCGGTTCGCCCGGCCCGTTCCGCGAGGCCATCTTTGCGCGTGCACCTTGGCGATATTAAAATCGCAGCCGCCGCCGCCCACCAAATGGTCTGGGGAGGAGAGGGCCGGCTGTATAAAGCGAGCCCCGATTAATCACGGCGAATGTCACGAGACGTGCCCACGGCCAGACACGCAATTAGGCGGGTACGTTTCCTCAGCAGGCTAATATGTCTGGGCGGCCTCATTTGCGGTTGCAAATGAAGGCGCTCTACAGCTTCGCTGGCGGCGGCGGCGAGACGTTTGCCGACGTTCGTGGAGTTAGCGATGCCTGTCGCCATGTTTGCAGCTCCGCGTTGAGCTTCTTCATCGCAGTGCAGATGCCTAGTCGACGGTGTCATACCGCAAAGCGGCTTCCACTTCTTCTGTGCGATGCCATTTTGTCGCAATATGACGCTGACTTTTATAGTTTTCCACTAATATTGAAGGTCTTGATTACCTCTGCCACTTGTTGTCAGCTGCTTATCTGATTTTTTTCATACGTTCCTCGTTGAGAGTAGAGATAGAGGGGGTGCTTACTTGAGAGGAAGGCAGAGAGGTTGGCTTGACGGGTAATCATCATCTGATCAGCTGCTACTCTGAATTCACTGGGCAAGCTGGGGAACAGGAGTGGGTTATGATGTGTGACGCCGTGGATAGAACAGAGATGGGAAAGCATGCAACTACCTCGGGAGGTCGTCCAATCATAACCGCGAGCCGAGACCCGTGCCACGCAAGACACTTAGAAAAGCCCGCTTTGTTCGGACAGTGTTTCTTCATCTGTCCGACCAAGCGCCCAGCATAAGGTCCTCCGAGAGTGGCCTGCTGTCGAAATGCACCAAGGAAGCGTCCTTTGACGCGCGCATACAGGTTGCACCGCTGCAGGTTACGCGCTCTGCAGTCTCAGTGTCTTCACAAAAAGAACCTGGCCAATCCGCGAGTCCAAAGGAATGCATCTACCTTCATCGTCAAATGACACGCGAGCACAAACAATCAAATGTTAGCGGCTGGAGAGAAAATACAGGCACAGGCTATTAAGAGTTTAATAGAGCGGTCTTCAATGCGAAAATGAACCACTCTTGTATTCTGTCTGCCTTCCTAGTGTAAAATCTTCCAGTTTGGCTGATGGCGTTTTGATTCTCTTGTTTGCGTTTCATTTGACGCAGAGTGTACCAGAATCCTTGAATACCTCTTTATGGTCATGAAACTTCTTCGTAACTTTATGGAGAGCTGGGTGTGCTGCCTTAAGCGACCGCATGACGGTCCTATCAATCGAGGGTCACGTTTTAGCAGCGGATCGGCAGCCAACCTAACTGCGTAGGAAGCGACGGTGTGCGGTGTGTCTTGTCTTGTCTTGGTGCCGTGTGGAAGTGTCGATTTGCTTGTGTTTTTCTGAACAAGCGACCGCTCTCTGTGAAGGATGCCTTCGCCTTGTGTGAGCGGCTGCCGCTGCGGCTGCAGCAGCGATCAAAATGTGTCCCTTTCCCATTTGACGCTCAACTGCAGGGGATGTGGAGACTCGCCATCCCATGAAAAGAAGCTGGTGGCTTATATTTCGATTCGTCCAACGTTTTTGTGAGAAACGTGTTGATCGGGCCGATATCGGCAGGCACATGTTCCTATTGATAAGCGCCGTTGCGTCACTGCGATGTGAGCTGCACAAGCTGAAGCCACGGTTCTTTGGATTATAGTGCACTAGAATATTCGAGTAATCAGTATTCTAGTAAACCATGCTAGGACGCTCGAAGAGCTCCCACCATACTTAACTGAGCCCAAACCATCTTCTCGGTTACTGAGCCGGAGTTCCCGTGTTCGAACCGACCGCGGTGGCCGCGTTTCGATGGAGGCTAAACTCAAAGGTGCCCGTGTGTTGTGCGATGTCAGTGCATGATAAAGATCTATAGATGGTCGAAATTATTCCGGAGCCCTCTATTACGGCACTTCTTTCTTCTTTCACTCCCTCCTTTATCCTTTCCCTTACGGCGCGGTTCAGGTGTCCGCCGAGATGTGAGACAGATACTGCGCCATTTCATTTCCTCAAAAATCTATTTCTTTGGCATTAACTGTACGATGCCTGCAAAGCAGTGAACGCTTCTGACGACTCGGGCTCCAACCCAAACTACCCGGCCATCGGCGACTCTCCGGAAGCAGGTGATGAGGGTCAGCCTCAGTGTCAACGCAGATGGCTCGCCAACGGGTCATAGCTTGAAATGCTGAGAGAGCACCGGCTGGAATGACACTTATCAATTTTTAGATGCTCTAAAAATGAAAATGAAAATTTGTTTTTAGGGAAAGGAAATGGTGCAGTATCTGTCTCATAATCGGCGGACGCCTGAACTGCGCCGTAAGGGAAGGGATAAAGGAAGGAGTGAAAGAAGAAAGGAAGAAAGAGGCGCCGTAGTGGAGGGCTCCGGAATAATTTGGACTACCTGGGGATCTGACATCGCACAGCACACAGGCGCCTTAGCGTTTCGCCTCCATCGAAACGGAGCCGCCGCGGTCGGGTTCGAACCCGGGAACTCCGGATCAGTAGCCGAGCGCCCTACCACTGAGCTCCCGCGGCGGGGTTAGACGCTCTACAATCTACACAATCTTGTTTGGACAAAGCCTGCAAAACTCTAGAAGTGTTGCGCAATCCTAAGCTGCACGAGAATCACAGCTTCGCGACTGAGGGCGAAATGCCCAGCCAGCGGAGGCAAAATTTTGAGCCACTACATGCTCCTATACTAAGGCTTCTTTTGTGCTGTTCGTATTATACGTGAATAAATTGCTCATTTTGTACAAGACATTCATTTTTGATTTTGCCCACATGCACCACCGAGGACAGCAAAGGTAAGCTGCGAAAATAATTACATTTCTATGTTAAAGAAGACCGTAGTACAGTGCTATAATATGTAGTACCTAAGCAGGCCGCAATTCATAATGTCGTTATTCGATCGGGACAGTCAGCAGCACCGTGACATAGCATTGTCACTTCACAAATAGCAACACCCTGCTGGTAAAACGACAATGCTCCATTTACAAGCTAAAAAGAGCGCAAAAGGAAGTGCCCTCCACTCTGCAAGTACGGCGAGCAAATTTGAGTGCACCGTGCTTCCGAACGGTGAATGCCGTGTTGCCGCTCACAGCAACTGCAAGCGCGACGTTTTGACAGTTGTCCGGCTGCAGTCGCTGACACTAAGCCATGCATTAAATCCTTCATTAAAACCTCAAACCGGCTAGTGCTCAATATACCGAAGTATAATGCAAAGTACTGGTAAGCCTGCAATTGTGTACACTGAGGCCGCGCGAGCGACAAATGTGCAGCAGAAATCTAATGTGTGCGGCTGCTAACGCGGCCTTTGCGTTATCAGGCACTGCGTTCAGGCCATGTGTATATTGTAGGTTAATGAGCACACCGTCCATTTAAGCAATGTTTCAATGTCCGATAAAATATTTTTTTTTTAAATCAGGGGGGCACTTTGTCGACTTAAAGTGTGGTGAGGCGAAAGCCTTTAGCTCGGTGTGGCTGCTTGTGTCACTGACGTGGGATTAAGATGTTAATTAAGTAGACAAATGTTACGACATATTCGTTGGCAGGACGTAGCGTAGCGCAGCGTGGTGCCAGCGGGTGTGAAGACGATTTTTTCAAATTTCACACTGGTACGTTGCCGGTTAAAACATGGATGGAGGAGAAGGGATTGTTTTTACCATGGGGTACTGACTGCTTGTGTCACAAACCAGAGTCAATAGAACAGGTCCTTATTGATTGCTGGGATGCGCTGCTCCTTTGGGACGCGCTCCAGCGTACAATAAAGAAAGACACCCTTGACGCCGTATGGGATACGATTCCTGGACGTTGAGCCGGATCTTTATACACACGATGTAATTTTCCTTCTTGGCCTGCACAGCATTTGGCGAACCAGGATGGCTGTACGACACTGCGATGAAGATGATGTGCGGTCTGTCCGAGATTACTCCTAAGAAAACATATTTAAGCTGCGTGAAGTGTACAAGGAGCTATGTTTTGGAGATGATGTTATCGAGTTGATGGGAGAGTTGTGTTCTTTGAAACAGTTTTGATTTTCTGATGTGAGTGAAACGCATGTCCGCTCCTGATGTTTGAAAATGTAGCGCGAAATATGTTTGTGATCTGTTGTAAACTGTCGAAACAGGCAATAAAGACAAAAAAGCAGGACGTAGCGTAGTCGTTAGCACGCTCGACTGCGGAACGGAAGGTTGGTGGTTCGAGTCCCCCCGTGCGTAAGGATTTTTTCGCTTATCGAGTTGACGTCATTTAATTGACAGCTATAGTGTCACAGATTTCGCGAACGGGCGGAACGAAGCATTTAACTCATGCCGACGCATTCGTTCATCGGTCTTCTGTCGCTGTGTAGCTGGGCAAAGTAGTACGCTTGCGTTTTCCCGCATTCTGAGACTCCATTAAAGCGAGCGCTAGGTTGCGTGCACCCGACTCGGTCGACAGCTGCGAGGCGTCTGGCGCGGGCGTGGCGCACGCGCCATTGACGCTACCTCGCGCATGCGCAGTGAAGTACCAATGACGCAAGAGCGCAACGGACAAACGGACGGACAGAGTCGCGAGCATGAGCAGGCTGCTGACGTTACAGGTTCTGCTGTTCTGGCCGCCTGCTGCTGAATGCCCCTTCACTCAACTCCCGTCAACCGTTCACGGTGCGGAGTGCGCAGTCAATGACCGTGTGCTCAGTACGGTACCCAACGACGCTCCGAACCTAGCCTGCATACCGCTGCTCGCCTGGCAACCCATTCCTTCATCGACGTCATCAATCACCGGGCCCGCCCACGCTTCATATATACCGCGACCCGCCGCAGATCACCTGGGGCACGACACCGCACGCTGCACCATGCTCAACCCGCTGCTGACGTTACAGGTTCGTTACCTGAACAGTTCCATTGAATGCAGAAGTAGCAACCGCTGCCTTGTAGCGGTGTCTTCCCCTATGTGATCAAGTGGCGCAGCGCTGGGCAAATTTGTTGTGACTGTATATTATCCCACCTGTTATCCCAACTGATGTTATACCTATCAGGCGACGTGGAGCTCAACCCAGGGCCACCGACATTATTTGATAATTCATCCGTTCTAGAAGCCCTCAAACGCCTTGAGGACGCACAGGTCAGCATATCAAATGAACTAAAAGAACTTAAGGCTACGCAAGACAACCACGAAAAGCTAATATCCGAACTAAACAACCGCATTTCTTTGTTACAATTTGATCATAAAAAGAAACTAGCAGATTCGAAAATAGAAGAAACTATCGAAATAAAACGTGAGCTTGCAGTTCTTCAGGCCGCCAATATTGACGCAAGCAATCGTATGCAAGAAACAGCTTACTTTTCTTTGGCCTTAAGGACTGCGAGAAAGAAAGTTGGGAAGAGTCTGAAAAACAGGTACGAGCCCTTTGCTCCACTGAGCTCGGTGTGGAACTAGACACAGGTAGTATAGAACGTGCACATCGGCTCGGAAAATACTGTACGGATAAACAGCGCCCAATCATCATTAAATTAGCCCATTTTAAAACAAAAGAAAACATTCTGTCGTGTGGGGCCCAAACTCAAAGACACGGTCTACGCAATCAGAGAAGACTTTGCCCCTGAAACTCGCCTTGCTCGTTCGAAACTTCTGCAGTTCATCCGCCCCCAAAAATGTGCCTTCAAACTACGACTTGATAAGCTGCATGTTGGAAAAAAGTGTTTTACGTACAACCCCACTACTGACACGGTGACGGAATGTACGGCACGTGTTCCCAACGCTGATGGTAGTGAATGACGCGCAACGAATCATGTTCACACCAGACGTCCTCCATCTTACCTCGACTCCATATCGCATTCACCAACATAAGGAGCGTAATTCCAAAGCGTGACCAGCTTCTTAGCTTCATCGACGACATTGACGCGCACATTATCATTCCAACTGAAACCTGGTTAACTGAAGATATCCTCGATAACGAAGTCCTTCCCGCTAATCTTAACTTCACCACGTATCGTCGCGATCGCAGCAACCGTAGAGGGGGCGGTGTCCTAATAGCCCTAAGAAATACATTGTCATCATCCTTGGTGTACCACGACGACGTACTGGAATTATCATGGGTTTGTGTTCATACCTCAACTGTGAAAGCTATAATTGGCAATTGTCACCGGCCACCCGATTATGGGCTATCTTTCATCAACTCACTCTACCGTAGTTTAGCGTATATCAGGGATAACTTTCCCAAATCACCTAATTTTCTATTTGGCGATTTTAATTTCCCCCGATTAACTGGCCTCTACTTAGCGTACCTGGTAAATCGCAGTCCAGTGAGCCCAAGCAATTCCTCGATCTAACCCTTGCTTTCAGTCTCCATCAAGCCATAACACTTCCGTCGAGAGGTAGTAGTAGTAGAAAACATTTATTCCAAAAAGGTAGGATAGAGAGGCGAAAATACAGATTTTGGGTGGAGTCCTTATTTCAGGACACCAATGCTCACCGCAGTTGCTCTTTCTTGGGATATCTGCTTTCGCTGCGTCGCTAAGTCAGAGCTGGGCAGGGCAGGCTCCCACTGTTCCTCGGAGTGATGTTTGTCTAGTTCGGGGGGCTTGGGACCGGAGCAGCCCCACGTTACATGATATGTTGTTGGAATTCCGCCACACCAGGGGCAGATGCTGTCATATCTGTCGGGGAAGATGATGTGGTACTTGTGTAGGTTAGGAAAGGTGTTCGTCTGTAGTTGTCGCCATTCCCTCCCCTCTGCCGCCGTTAGCTTACGGTGTGTGTGTGGGGGGGGGGGGGGGGGGGGGGGGGGGGTGGGGGGATAGACTTGTCTTTGTGTTCGGAGAAGGAGGAGGCGCTCACCGTACGTAGAGGGGTGAGGTCGGGGAGGTTAGTCGCTCGGTTAGTATATCCTCGAGCTAGACTGTCCGCGGCCTCGTTTCCCTCGAGCCCCTCGTGCCCAGGAGTCCAAGTGATTTGGTGCTTGCATGTGGAATTTTGAACTTGTGGGTAGTCAGAATGGGAGCGACGGAGTGTGGAAGTCTGCCAGAGAGGAAGAGGCGGCACGCGGACTGGGAGTCGGTAATAATTTTTAACTCATTTCCCGTAGCACCCGCCGTGCTGGATTGCGAGGGCAATTGCAGCAGTTTCTGCTACTGTGGGAGAGCAGTTTCGTAGGGAGGCGCTGGCGATTTCCTTGAAATTGGTGTCCAAGACGACCGCCACCGCGTTTGTTGAATCGGGGTACATGGCTGCGTCGACGTATACAGGCATTTTGTGCCTGTCGATGTGTGCGGCGCAGATAGTCCACTCGCGCCTTTCGTCGTTCCTTTTGTGAGTCCGAGTGCATGTTCTTCGGGAGTGGAGCTACATACACGCAAGTTCGCAGAGTTGAGGGTAGGTCTCGGTTCTCCTGGACGGGCGCGTATGTCAGCCGGGGAACCCACTCTTTCCAAGATTGCGCGTCCAGCTTTGGTGGTGAGGAGGCGTTCATTTTGCGATGCTAGGACGGCTTCTCGAATTCTTCTATTGTGTTGGTCAGTCCCAGGTCCTCGAGGTGGCAGTTGGCCGTGTACATCGGGAGGCCTAACGCATGTTTGTAGGCGGTACGGATGATGGCATCTGCTTTGTCTCGCTCATTCCCCAGAAGTGGTAAGAATGGGAGACCGTATGACAGGCGGCTCATAACTAGAGCCTGTATCAGTCGAATTGTATCCTCCTCTCTCATGCCTTTTCGGTTGCGGGTGATGCGCCGAATCATGCGGGAGATCTGGAGGGCACTATGATCGGCATCAGGAAAGGTCTTTCTACGCAAGACGCTTTCTTCCTTCTCAAGGAAGAAGTACTCAGTAACATTTCGAGAGGCGGCGAGCACCTAATTATGGCACTTGATCTGAAAGGCGCTTTTGACAACGTTTCTCACGACGCCATTTTGAAAGAGCTCAACGCCCTCGATTGCGGACCCAAGACCTTCAACTACATCAAAAACTTTCTCAGCAACCGCACGGCCACGATTGGCATGGGAGATGTCCGCTCCGGCACGGAGCAGACACCCAACAAAGGCACTCCGACGAGAGGGAATAACACCCTTGATCTCTTGCTGACGAGCAGTCCTGAAGACATTAAAGGTGTAACGGCTCTTCCTGGACTCAGTGACCATACACTTCTACACATCTGCCATATCAGTACTGCTGAAAGTTAGATCAACCGCTGAAAAGATAATCTTCAATTACAATAAAGCGAACCTCGATGCCATCAACGCGGAACTTACACGGTTTTATGAGCATTTCTGTGAGTCTTATCTATCAAGAACAGTTAATCATAGCTGGGAATTATACAAAACAGCAATCATAAACCTCAGAAACAAATGCATTCAAAAAATAAATATTAGGTCCGATCATAGCAATGAGTTGTTTACCGTAAGCCTGAAACGTCTCCTAAACAGGAAAAAGCGCCTCTATCGATCAGCAAAGAAATCTAACTCCCCTATTACATGGGATCGATATTATCAATGTACAAAAACGTACATTGAAAGCTTAGCTGCTGCAAAAAATAAATTCTTTTCCATTGATCTACATAGAATCCTACAGTCGAACCCCAACAAATTCTGGCGCATTCTATCCCCTAGGTCTCGCCCGAACCAAACAGCGCTTGTGGGAACTGATGGAGAACCAGTCGAACCAGATCAGTGTGCCAGCGTTTTGAACAGCTATTTCGTCTCGGTGTTTTCTCCTGTAAGCCACTCTACCGCCATAACTTCACCAGAATCCTCATCAGTGGCGACTCCTATGATCCAGGTTGATGCCAATGGTATCAGCAACCTTATTGCTTCTCTAAAACTGTCTTCGTCAGCAGGATGTGATCATATCAATAGTAAACTACTAAAAACACATCAAGGACTGACTTCGGCTGAGATACTACAATTAATCTTTACTCAGTCTTTACAATCCGAGGAAGTTCCGGATGATTGGAAAATTGCCCAGATCATCCCAGTCTTTAAATCCGGTGACCGCAAATTAGCCTCCAACTACCGTCCTATTTCTCTAATCAGTGTGCCATTAAAAAATCTCGAGCACATTATATACACAAACCTAATGACACATCTTGAATCTTACGACTTTTTTTATTCGCACCAGCATGGTTTTAGGAAACACCTTTCATGTTAAACCCAGCTTGCCGAGTTCATACACGATTTGCTCGAATCCACGGATGCCAATCTCCAAATAGATGCTATATTCCTCGATTACTCCGAAGCATTTGATCGGGTCCCGCACAATCATTTACTTCAATAACTTTCATCACTAGGAATACCCGTCAACCTAATTCGTTGGATCGAAAATTTTCTCTCAGGGCGCAAGCAGTTCACTCCTACAAATGATAGCCACTCTCCTCTTTCCAATGTAACATCGGGAGTCCCTCAGTGCGCCGGCCTGTCACCACTGCTATTCCTAATTTACATTAATGACCTCGCATGCAATATAAAATCGGAATTACGGCTTTTTGCCGATGATTGCGTCATATACAGAGTGATTAGGGCAACCGACGATTCATCTTTGCTTCAGTCCGATCTTGACACACTCTCCTCTGGTGCGATAAATCCCTCCTCTCCTTAAACATTAACAAATGCAAATCCATGTCGTTCCCCAGAAAACGCACCGTGAATCTGCATCAATACAGTATTGGCTCATTTTTCATTGATCCCGCATTATCCTACAGATATTTTGGCCTTCATCTAACGCCATCTCTATCATGGGTAACTCACGTTCAAAACATCTGCGCTGCAGCCTCTCGCACACTCGGATACCTGCGCCGTAACTTGAATGCCGCATCCCCCGACATAAAAAAATTTGCATATATAACATTCACTCGCGCAAAACTAGAATATGCCTCATCCATTTGGCACCCATCACAAGCGTACCTCGCCGCTGACCTTGAAGCCATACAGAATCGCGCCGTCCGTTTTATATCATCTTGCTATTCAAGGAAAACCAGTATCACAGCGCTGAAATATTCCCTGGCCATCCCTTCACTCGAGTCACGCCGCATTATATCTCGCCTCTGTCTTCTTCATCATTTCTACTATCACCCACGCACGAGACACGAAAAGCTGCAACCCCCGCACAGGACGTCTAGCCGCCTAAGCCATGACCATAGCATCGTCGCATCAACTGTCGCCGCTTAGCTCTAAAGTCATCATTTTTTCCGGACGCGATAGCACTATGGAATGGCCTGCCAAATACCATCGCATCATGCACTAACCGCAAATCATTCCGGGATAAACTAAACGACCATTTTTCATGAGGGCAAACGGTTCCTGCCATATTCAATTCAGCACTTTGAACAGCGGATTATTTTTACTTATTTTTACTTCTTTTCTGTTTGATGCCTTTTTCACTATATTTTTCTCTTGTATTAATTGAGTGTTTCATATACATATACATATATATATATATATATATATATATATATATATATATATATATATATATATATATATATATATATATATATATATATATATATATATATATATATATATATATATATATATATATATATATATATATATATATATATATATAGTATTCTCCAAGTTTTTGTCCTCGCAAATGACAATTGGGTGCCCTCTAAGCTTTTGTTCTCAATGGCCCCTGGTATAAGAGCAGTCTCCTTTCTTTTTCTTTCCTTCTTTGTGGCCTCCGCCCTGCTCTTATTTCGGCTTTACATTTTCCGCAGCCCGCGCGGCTCGTCCACATTCTCACCTGGTCTGGCCTCGTTGTGTTTTGCGGCAAGAAAGCGAGAGTGAATTGCATTTTCTCACCCCGTCAGCCTAGAACATTCATGGGGTTGGCTTTCCATTCGGTGTAATGCAAAACACGCACGATATACATCAGTAGCCTCCCTTGCACATGCAAGAAGCATTTCTTCGGATTTCTTATTCGTAAATCTCTTTGATCCTGCTAACGGGGCATGTGAAACAATGTAGGCCGTTCTATTCACGCGTGCATTTACGTAAACACCCTCTTCCTTGAATAAATACTGCCTATTCGTAAACGGCGCCATTCTTGGAGCGAAACATATCTCCTGGACGTCCTCTTTTTCCTCATTCCAACCGCTTGTGTGCAGCGCTCCTGCGCTTCTTTTTCTACGCTCCGTTTCAATGTTGCTTGTTTTTCTCATCTGTTAAGCAAAAACTAAGGCATTGCATTTCAAAGGATATTTTTTCGAGTGAATCAAACTACCTTATTTCCAAGGTACTAGCAGAAAAATGCATATAATTTATTTAAAAAATGTTACTTTAAAACGATGCGCAGTCCCGCTGCCTCGCTCGGGATCTGGTGAATCATCGAATCACTGATTCCAACTTAGTCTGTAGAAATCGCAGCTTCTCACTAGTTATTCCCAAATTTCAACGTAAATCGAGGCACTCACCTTTGCTTTTACAGAGAAAAACAAAACGTAGCGACAAGAGACGACGCGACTCAGCAGCGTCAAGAGGGCAAAACACTAAGCACGTTTAACGTCGACATAGACGGTAGCGCTTCAGAAGGTGTGAGGATAATGGCAGTGCTCTCAGTTGAGAGGGAGGCTTTTCCATGCCTCCTGCAGGGGTGCCACGTGGCAAGGCTGTGGTGCTTGCCCGGCAACAGCAGCGCTTTCTCCGTTTTGCACATGAAATATTGCAAAACTCGGCTGTGAGGCAGAGGCATTGTCAACTGTCCATTATACCGCATGTCCTTGCGCATTGCGTTTGCTTAGGTGATCTGAACTGAGGTGGCATTCGTGTTCGTTGGATAGAGCTTGTTCGGGACTTCAAGGTGCATTGTTTCAAAGACGCAGCATCGAGGCACCCCTTGAATGGCACCAGACGTTGAGACATAGTGCACAAAAAAAAAATATGAGTGCACTGATCATGCACTAAGCGGTGGGCTTCTCCATCAAGTCCTCACATGGCCTGATAAATATCTGTAATTTATCTCCACGCCAAGTAAAATTAGCTATCCATGTATTAAGAAAGAACGTTTATACGCTGTACTTGACATTTAGAGTCCAGTGCAGAACAAGCCTATTGCGCAGATTATGCCCGCGTTTCAGAGATCAGGTAGCAACAAGGGTGAAAAACTATAAATCTACAAGGCTGAACTCGCCTGAGGCCGTGGATAATTGACTATGACATTTAAGAGCCCACCAAAGCGCGAGTTATTCGAGAGCACATAAATCATCTCGATTGAGGTGAAATGAGAAAGCTCTCTAAACACCGCGTTCTCGGCTTTCTTATTCTTAGGGTCAGAAATCACGAACATTTTGTTCTGAACCAGCTCTCCGAAAAATATTTCTGTTTCTGGAATGAAATTTCTGTTTGGTTTGACTTTTTCGAGCAATAAAATACTTTAATTTCACAAAGCAACAAGGAGGCCACAGTTATGATGAGAACATTGTGGCTTTCTGCTGGCTAAAATTTGAGCGAAAGCTAGCAGGTGAAAAGCTTAGCTTTAAAGCCCATAGCGGAACGAAAGCGCCAGTTTTGCTACTACCCAGATTTCAGCCGCTGAACAGAAACAGAAGAAAAAATCCCCGCGCGCACGAGAAGGACAACTGTGAAAGGGGCGCTCGCTCGCAGAACGGAAGGAAACCTTTGTGCGACCTTGAAGTTAACGAATACAGGGTTGGACTCTACTGATACAACTTGAAACGTGCGTCTTGCCGGTCGTTCGACGGACTAGTGAAGTAGAAAAAAACCTTACTCAAGTTGAGCGCCATAATGACGCGAAACAAAAAGAGCGCGCATGTAGCGAACGTAACGTCATCCTGGAAAGTGCATTTGTACAACTTCGAGGCGTACGGGAGCGCCTTAACTTTTGTATTAGGTTCGTTGAGTTAGTGTTGACTGCCTTCGTCCAAACTCGATTTGAATAGAGAACTGAAGAAAACATTCCTTACAGAATGACGTCCAGTGCACTCTTTCTATGGGCCTCTGTACATGGTAAGGTTCATCTGCGGTCAAGGATGTCCAGGCAGGAGTAGTGCTGTTTTTCTTTACATGGCATGTATTGCTCACATTTTCCGTCTGATGAGAAATGTTTGACTGGGGCTGCGCATGGTGTATTGGTAAGAAGAGCACGGCCCCCTCCAAGTTGAGGCTTACCTGGTCAGCGTCAGTGTTTTTCCAGTGTATCCCTCCAGCCCGACGGAATTCCGTCATTTACCTTCGTCTTCGGCATAAAAGCACGTGTCCCTTGTAGAGAACATGTGTTTTCAGTATACGCTCCCCTTACGGCAAGACAGCTGCAAGGCTATAGGCGAACTTTGGTAGCGGCGCAACGCTCGAAGCGTTCTCTTTCCGACAGCTACCCGGTCAGTTGCAGCTCGATGAGAATATCATCTTCTGCCTGCAATGAGGTGATCTATGTCATGAGAACAGAAAACTGGCTGAGTTGTGTATATACATGTTTTTCCTTAGATGCCTTTCTGCCACATGTCAGGGCCTCTCTTGTGTTACGTCTTTGCTCTTGTCATTTTTTTTTCGTTCTCCTAAAATACGACTCTATGTGCAACCATGTGGCTTAACTTGGCGTGGTTCACCTGAGAGTCGGATTGGATGCTCCTGCAGCGTATTCAAATTGTCGCCGTCAGTTGTGTGTCCCAAAGACCTAATCAATCTCACTCTCACCCCTGGTTCCCTTTATCCCTCTGATTCAGGCGAAGTGATAGCAAGGCCAGTATTAGGCTAACTTCTCTGTCTTCAGAACACACGCAGCATGCCCTAGCTGCTTCTTTTGTGTGCTTCCAAAAGGCCGCATTTATGTCGGCAGCAGTTGGCCGCTCAAGCTGTCCTATAGGTCAGCTTTCTGCATCGCAGTACAATGCGTCCCCATCGCTAGAACTGAATTTTATTGAAGCGAATTCCGAAGAGGTGTTTTTTTTTTTCATTCAATAAAGATCCGGTTTCGGAGCATGACACGGTGGTCCGGCAATGCAATTTACCGACTTCACCTGCGCATGTTGTCCCGTGTTCCTTTTACTAAGTCAGCAGTGCGCAGGAAGGCAAGGCGGACGCGTTTCCTGCTCGCACGGCTCGGGCCAGACAAGTGAATTAGTGATGCACCCGTCTCATTCAGGTGAAACTCCGCCGCCAGGATGGGAGGCTCGCCGGCGTAGCGTGCTTTTTTAATCAAACAGGTGGAACAACGCAGAAAGCGGGGAGGGAAGTAGGGCGGGTTTATTTTTTGCGCTCAGCTAGCACGCGTGTTTTTCCAGTGGCGCTCCTTCATGCACTTACTGCGGCCGGCGCGTCGCTTCTGGTGGGCACGTGGTAAGGCTTAAAGTGCAGTTTTCTTGACCGGGAGTTCCGACTGTCGTTTCGACAGGTCATCATGAAGATCTCAACTATTGCGCATTTGACTTATCCCATGTCACACGATGCGTTACATGCAACCAAGGTTACCTTGCTGTTGTTCAGAGTATTTTCAGTTGAAAGTTAGATGGCGAACAAAAGGAACAAAATCTAGACGGGTGCAATCTTCTGTGGCGGCGCATTACATAAAAATGTATCTTAATCGGGCCCTTCCGACGAACTAGAGCGGCATATCATAAAAACATTGCCGCATGCATCGGATCAAGAATGAACAAATAGGTGTCACTCCCACAAGACCGGAGAAAGTGTCGGGATGGAGTCCGGCGGACTGCGGGATGCAGGAGCACGTAGGTTCTACTTCTGGAAGAAGGATTAAAAGTGCCGTTGAGCAGGCTGTACAGCCTCACAGCCGCTGCTGCAGTAGCGATGAGTTGTATCTGGCGCTCTCGAGAGTGTGAACGTCTCCTACAGCGTATCCAGTTTAAAAAACAAATGATAGCTATGAATTTTTCTGGGTAATCCGACATTTCACCCCTGAATAAAGTGACCTGGAACTGCGCATTCCACAAGCCATTCGCAAAAGAAAAGCGCTCCAAAATATTGCCGCAGAAGTCGACAATAACGTGCGTATCGCATTATTTTAACGGCACTACGAGGTTGTAGTAGTCGTACATCCAAATAATGTCACGAACATTCTTTAAATCACTCCAAACACACCTATGCCAAAACCACTCGCTATGTTCGCAAAGTAAGCAGCACCTGTGCGTGTAACTCTACTGCTAGCAAAATTACCAAGTATCAGCAAGAAAAATGACATTTTCCAACTGAAAATTTCCTCTCTTTGACTAGTCTGGCATTTCACGATTGCGTGGATGTTGGTATTGTTTACATTCTATGCATTTTTTTTAGGAATTGCCTGTATTTATGTGTGAACCATGACCTTTTTCATAGCATCGTCGCATCAACTGTCGCCGCTTAGCTCTAAAGTCATCATTTTTTTCCGGACGCGATAGCACTATGGAATGGCCTGCCAAATACCATCGCATCATGCACTAACCGCAAATCATTCCGGGATAAACTAAACGACCATTTTTCATGAGGGAAAACGGTTCCTGCCATATTCAATTCAGCACTTTGAACAGCGGATTATTTTTACTTATTTTTACTTCTTTTCTGTTTGATGCCCTTTTTCACTATATTTTTCTCTTGTATTATTTGAGTGTTTCATATATATATATATATATATATATATAATATATATATATATATATATATATATATATATATATATATATATATATATATATATATATATATATATATATATATATATATATATATATATATATATATTCTCGTGTTTCAAACCCGTGAATTTTACTTTGCATTGTATACGCGTGACAAGACCATTTAACTCTTACATACTCTTTTTTTGTTTTGTTATTGTTCTCTTTTGACAATTTATTCTTTCTATTTTGACCTTGATTTTGCTCCCCCCCCTTATGTAATGCCTTCGGGCCTTTAAAGGAAAAAATAAATGAAAATGAAACTTTTGTTCGGCTGGAGTTTCATCACCATTAGGATTACTGAAGGGCTCTGATAACACCCACGTGTAAAAGCGATGCCCAATCTCAGTCTGCAGCGGGTGGCACGCATGGCTGCGTGCAACTCCTCGTGGAGTGAAAAAGGTCATGGTTCACACATAAATACAGGCAATTCCTAAAAAAAATGCATAGAATGTAAACAATACCAACATCCACGCAATCGTGAAATGCCAGACTAGTCAAAGAGAGGAAATTTTCAGTTGGAAAATGTCATTTTTCTTGCTGATACTTGGTAATTTTGCTAGCAGTAGAGTTACACGCACAGGTGCTGCTTACTTTGCGAACATAGCGAGTGGTTTTGGCATAGGTGTGTTTGGAGTGATTTAAAGAATGTTCGTGACATTATTTGGATGTACGACTACTACAACCTCGTAGTGCCGTTAAAATAATGCGATACGCACGTTATTGTCGACTTCTGCGGCAATATTTTGGAGCGCTTTTCTTTTGCGAATGGCTTGTGGAATGCGCAGTTCCAGGTCACTTTATTCAGGGGTGAAATGTCGGATTACCCAGAAAAATTCATAGCTATCATTTGTTTTTTAAACTGGATACGCTGTAGGAGACGTTCACACTCTCGAAGAGCGCCAGATACAACTCATCGCTACTGCAGCAGCGGTCTGTGAGGCTGTACAGCCTGCTCAACGGCACTTTTAATCCTTCTTCCAGAAGTAGAACCTACGTGCTCCTGCATCCCGCAGTCCGCCGGACTCCATCCCGACACTTTCTCCGGTCTTGTGGGAGTGACACCTATTTGTTCATTCTTGATCCGATGCATGCGGCAATGTTTTTATGATATGCCGCTCTAGTTCGTCGGAAGGGCCCGATTAAGATACATTTTTATGTAATGCGCCGCCACAGAAGATTGCACCCGTCTAGATTTTGTTCCTTTTGTTCGCCATCTAACTTTTCAACTGAAAATACTCTGAACAACAGCAAGGTAACCTTGGTTGCATGTAACGCATCGTGTGACATGGGATAGGTCAAATGCGCAATAGTTGAGATCTTCATGATGACCTGTCGAAACGACAGTCGGAACTCCCGGTCAAGAAAACTGCACTTTAAGCCTTACCACGTGCCCACCAGAAGCGACGCGCCGGCCGCAGTAAGTGCATGAAGGAGCGCCACTGGAAAAACACGCGTGCTAGCTGAGCGCAAAAAATAAACCCGCCCTACTTCCCTCCCCGCTTTCTGCGTTGTTCCACCTGTTTGATTAAAAAAGCACGCTACGCCGGCGAGCCTCCCATCCTGGCGGCGGAGTTTCACCTGAATGAGACGGGTGCATCACTAATTCACTTGTCTGGCCCGAGCCCGAGCGAGCAGGAAACGCGTCCGCCTTGCCTTCCTGCGCACTGCTGACTTAGTAAAAGGAACACGGGACAACATGCGCAGGTGAAGTCGGTAAATTGCATTGCCGGACCACCGTGTCATGCTCCGAAACCGGATCTTTATTGAATGAAAAAAAAAAAATACACCTCTTCGGAATTCGCTTCAATAAAATTCAGTTCTAGCGATGGGGACGCATTGTACTGCGATGCAGAAAAGCTGACCTATAGGACAGCTTGAGCGGCCAACTGCTGCCGACATAAATGCGGCCTTTTGGAAGCACACAAAAGAAGCAGCTAGGGCATGCTGCGTGTGTTCTGAAGACAGAGAAGTTAGCCTAATACTGGCCTTGCTATCACTTCGCCTGAATCAGAGGGATAAAGGGAACCAGGGGTGAGAGTGAGATTGATTAGGCCTTTGGGACACACAACTGACGGCGACAATTTGAATACGCTGCAGGAGCATCCAATCCGACTCTCAGGTGAACCACGCCAAGTTAAGCCACATGGTTGCACATAGAGTCGTATTTTAGGAGAACGAAAAAAAAATGACAAGAGCAAAGACGTAACACAAGAGAGGCCCTGACATGTGGCAGAAAGCATCTAAGGAAAAAACATGTATATACACAACTCAGCCAGTTTTTCTGTTCTCATGACATAGATCACCTCATTGCAGGCAGAAGATGATATTCTCATCGAGCTGCAACTGACCGGGTAGCTGTCGGAAAGAGAACGCTTCGAGCGTTGCGCCGCTACCAAAGTTCGCCTATAGCCTTGCAGCTGTCTTGCCGTAAGGGGAGCGTATACTGAAAACACATGTTCTCTACAAGGGACACGTGCTTTTATGCCGAAGACGAAGGTAAATGACGGAATTCCGTCGGGCTGGAGGGATACACTGGAAAAACACTGACGCTGACCAGGTAAGCCTCAACTTGGAGGGGGGCCGTGCTCTTCTTACCAATACACCATGCGCAGCCCCAGTCAAACATTTCTCATCAGACGGAAAATGTGAGCAATACATGCCATGTAAAGAAAAACAGCACTACTCCCTGCCTGGACATCCTTGACCGCAGATGAACCTTACCATGTACAGAGGCCCATAGAAAGAGTGCACTGGACGTCATTCTGTAAGGAATGTTTTCTTCAGTTCTCTATTCAAATCGAGTTTGGACGAAGGCAGTCAACACTAACTCAACGAACCTAATACAAAAGTTAAGGCGCTCCCGTACGCCTCGACTTTCCAGGATGACGTTACGTTCGCTACATGCGCGCTCTTTTTGTTTCGCGTCATTATGGCGCTCAACTTGAGTAAGGTTTTTTTCTACTTCACTAGTCCGTCGAACGACCGGCAAGACGCACGTTTCAAGTTGTATCAGTAGAGTCCAACCCTGTATTCGTTAACTTCAAGGTCGCACAAAGGTTTCCTTCCGTTCTGCGAGCGAGCGCCCCTTTCACAGTTGTCCTTCTCGTGCGCGCGGGGATTTTTTCTTCTGTTTCTGTTCAGCGGCTGAAATCTGGGTAGTAGCAAAACTGGCGCTTTCGTTCCGCTATGGGCTTTAAAGCTAAGCTTTTCACCTGCTAGCTTTCGCTCAAATTTTAGCCAGCAGAAAGCCACAATGTTCTCATCATAACTGTGGCCTCCTTGTTGCTTTGTGAAATTAAAGTATTTTATTGCTCGAAAAAGTCAAACCAAACAGAAATTTCATTCCAGAAACAGAAATATTTTTCGGAGAGCTGGTTCAGAACAAAATGTTCGTGATTTCTGACCCTAAGAATAAGAAAGCCGAGAACGCGGTGTTTAGAGAGCTTTCTCATTTCACCTCAATCGAGATGATTTATGTGCTCTCGAATAACTCGCGCTTTGGTGGGCTCTTAAATGTCATAGTCAATTATCCACGGCCTCAGGCGAGTTCAGCCTTGTAGATTTATAGTTTTTCACCCTTGTTGCTACCTGATCTCTGAAACGCGGGCATAATCTGCGCAATAGGCTTGTTCTGCACTGGACTCTAAATGTCAAGTACAGCGTATAAACGTTCTTTCTTAATACATGGATAGCTAATTTTACTTGGCGTGGAGATAAATTACAGATATTTATCAGGCCATGTGAGGACTTGATGGAGAAGCCCACCGCTTAGTGCATGATCAGTGCACTCATATTTTTTTTTTGTGCACTATGTCTCAACGTCTGGTGCCATTCAAGGGGTGCCTCGATGCTGCGTCTTTGAAACAATGCACCTTGAAGTCCCGAACAAGCTCTATCCAACGAACACGAATGCCACCTCAGTTCAGATCACCTAAGCAAACGCAATGCGCAAGGACATGCGGTATAATGGACAGTTGACAATGCCTCTGCCTCACAGCCGAGTTTTGCAATATTTCATGTGCAAAACGGAGAAAGCGCTGCTGTTGCCGGGCAAGCACCACAGCCTTGCCACGTGGCACCCCTGCAGGAGGCATGGAAAAGCCTCCCTCTCAACTGAGAGCACTGCCATTATCCTCACACCTTCTGAAGCGCTACCGTCTATGTCGACGTTAAACGTGCTTAGTGTTTTGCCCTCTTGACGCTGCTGAGTCGCGTCGTCTCTTGTCGCTACGTTTTGTTTTTCTCTGTAAAAGCAAAGGTGAGTGCCTCGATTTACGTTGAAATTTGGGAATAACTAGTGAGAAGCTGCGATTTCTACAGACTAAGTTGGAATCAGTGATTCGATGATTCACCAGATCCCGAGCGAGGCAGCGGGACTGCGCATCGTTTTAAAGTAACATTTTTTAAATAAATTATATGCATTTTTCTGCTAGTACCTTGGAAATAAGGTAGTTTGATTCACTCGAAAAAATATCCTTTGAAATGCAATGCCTTAGTTTTTGCTTAACAGATGAGAAAAACAAGCAACATTGAAACGGAGCGTAGAAAAAGAAGCGCAGGAGCGCTGCACACAAGCGGTTGGAATGAGGAAAAAGAGGACGTCCAGGAGATATGTTTCGCTCCAAGAATGGCGCCGTTTACGAATAGGCAGTATTTATTCAAGGAAGAGGGTGTTTACGTAAATGCACGCGTGAATAGAACGGCCTACATTGTTTCACATGCCCCGTTAGCAGGATCAAAGAGATTTACGAATAAGAAATCCGAAGAAATGCTTCTTGCATGTGCAAGGGAGGCTACTGATGTATATCGTGCGTGTTTTGCATTACACCGAATGGAAAGCCAACCCCATGAATGTTCTAGGCTGACGGGGTGAGAAAATGCAATTCACTCTCGCTTTCTTGCCGCAAAACACAACGAGGCCAGACCAGGTGAGAATGTGGACGAGCCGCGCGGGCTGCGGAAAATGTAAAGCCGAAATAAGAGCAGGGCGGAGGCCACAAAGAAGGAAAGAAAAAGAAAGGAGACTGCTCTTATACCAGGGGCCATTGAGAACAAAAGCTTAGAGGGCACCCAATTGTCATTTGCGAGGACAAAAACTTGGAGAATACTAAATTACCGTTTATTAGCGGTGATAATGCGACAGCGTAAAAGCATCGTTGTGAGTGAGCCAACCACCGTCCGGTAGCGCCTTCCACCGCACGCGTCAGAACCTACTTGTAGCCGCCCTCCGGACTCTTACCCTGCAATCCACCTTCCCTTCTCTCCCCTAGAAGACAATCTTCCTCTTAACATTGCGCACAACCCGTGAAGGTGAACACCGCCAATGGGTGCGCGACATGGGGCCCTTAAGCTGTACGACATAGAATAAAACTAGTATTGTATGTTAACGGAGTGGGTTCCAAGAAAAGGCAAAACTTAGCAGCCGGCAAAAGAGTATCAGGCGGGTGGATGGGGCTAAGGAGTTTGCAAGTTAACTGGAGAAAAGTGGGAGAGGCCTTTGTTCTGCAGTGGGCATAGTTAGGCTGATGACGCTGTGATGACGTAGGCATTAGGTGTCATTTTCTGTAGCATCTGTTTGGAGTAGCAGCTGCTGTCGCGCTGTCGCGGAACATGGATGCTTGAGTTGGCGTCTTCTGTCACGGGCTGCCTACCGTCTCTCAGGTTGCGTAGCGGACTACTATACCTCGCTCATATTTCTGTTCTACGAGGACAGTGACAAAATAAATACTGCCGCGACAGTGCTTCTCTTGCCGTATAATACACAATGGCTTAGCAGGAATATAACAAAAAGCCAGTATGTAAGGCGCATAATACCGAAAGCGTCGTTTCCCCTCACATTAAAGCTGCAGCTTATGCTAGGCTGTGAGCGTGACTGTACTTTGCAGTTGGTTTGTTTTCGGAGAAATCAAAGGCTAGCAACTATTACCACCCTTTCATGGTTGATCCTTTTTATTTACTTCCCCTGGAATAAAGGAAAGAAAGAGCAAGAAAGTTCTTTAAAAAGCAGCCGGCATTTCATGCAAAAACCACTTTTACTTTATTTCAGCGTGTAAAAATCTCGAGCATGCTACTGCATTTCGGGGACAGCGTTTGCGGGAAGATGAGCACTAGAAAAATTAGGCACACAAAAAACAGAAAAAAGCCGTGTGCCTTGTTGACAATACGTTTTATGTCGAACTGCTTGAATCGATCATTTTGGTTTTGTGAAAGTGGCAACTGCTGTTGCATATGTGAGATTCGAAATTCTTTCCCGCTGCTGTCCGAAACCTCATCTAACCGTTTTTGATTTTTTTTGCATTAAACAAGGCCAGAGAAAACATTCTGGCTCTTATAAACAAGTGGACTGTTTTTTCTCAACTTTAACGCCTCGCATGTGATGAGATTAGAGGCGCTCCCTCGCCAGCTTTTCATTACCATTAAGTAACGAGGACAGAAGACAAACGAGTTTTTGGAGACAGCAAGAGATTGTTTTAACGTCGCGCGAAGCAAACGTGCCTCGAATGCCGCAAAGGAAAGCCCTCTTTCGTGAGTGGCTTCCTGAACATTGATGCCATCCGAGAAGCTGGTGCCGCAGTGGTCTTTTATGTCGATGAGCGGACCTGATGTATTATACTGTAATTTTCATTTACATTTGTACGATAGTACTGTGTATGTAAAGTCGCTGCTGCCAAAATGGCTCCATGGCCCAGCCAAGCTACTTACGCCGCTTTTTGCCAGGGAAGCCATCAACACATTGCACTAATGCTGAGGATAAACTTGATTTGATTTGAATCACTAGAGTTCTGCATGGAGCGTGCACTTTTCAACGAGCACAGCGAGACAGTATCCCCGTTTGCATCAAAACAAAAGCAGTCTCGGGGCAACCCTGCCAAGCCACGAAGCGGCCGCAGCTCGGCCAAACGAAGGATGCGAAGCAATTATTCCGCGTGAAGAATGGCGCAGCCGCGACGAAAAGTGCGGCGGCGTAGTGCAGGCAAACGCAGTTGTTTTCCGCTGACAGAAATAATCAGAGCAGATGATGCCAAGAGAACGAGACTTTAAACCATGACATTGAACAACACACTTCTGAAAGGCACGCACACGCACGCGCGAGCACACTAGCGCACGCGCACAAAAGGCACTCCCCTTTGCTTTTGTTTCGTTACAGTGGCTACCGGTGTCGTTCGTAAGAATTCCCAGGCGTTTCGTTTGTTTGCACCCATGTCGTTTGGAAGGTCCCCACTGCGGCTCCACACGTGACAGCGCAGTGCTAACGAGCGAGACCGGGGCCACTTTCTTCACAACCAACTGGCTGCTCTTGCCTTGCTGCAGGCGAAGGTGCATTAGTCTCCTCAGTGATTTCGGTGGCTTCGACGCTTGGAGAAAGTAGTCGTGCGACAATAAGTTTGATACGCCACAAAGTGCGGTGCCTACCAAAGTACCACTGGGTAGAAAAAAAAAATAACAGCCGTTCTCTGCGTGAAGGTGCAAGGAGATGAATTTACAGAGAACTCTGCGTGGCGAAATATATAGCTAGGTGAGGAAGCAGCATGAACGGTAGACGCTGGGCTTTCAGAACTTAGTGAAGGCAGTTCTTCTGCAGCATGCAGAGCAGCAGAGTCAGCCACCGAAGACAAGAAGAGTAGCCAGCTTAGCAGTTCAGCATCTCATACTGCGCTCGGGATGCGTATATGTAGCCAAATCAACTGCTTGACGTTTCATCTCCAAAAAGAAAATGAGGAGAGAGAGTTGCACCGTCCAACGAGTGAACATTGCCAATGTGGCGTGCTTTTCTTGCCGTTCTGGGGAGTGCCTCGCCGGTCGCAGGCATCTCATCTTTTTCGGCTTTGCGAAGATCATCCTCTTGAACCGGAGCAGGGGTGTCACTAGTCCTACGCGGAGGGGATGACACGTGAAAACATAGCGGAATCTTTCTCGCTGAACGCGCTTCTTTTAGGGACCTTTTCTCCCGCAACACCTTTTTAAAACGAAAACCTTACACACGAGCACATGTGACTGTTTTTATTAATTTTCAGGTCTTTGTCTATACGTTGCGGTGTGTGCGCCAATGCTGCAAGCAAACTTTATAACCTAGCATTAAGAACAGCAGCATCTTTCATATACAGCTCCTTTATTTTCCGCGTCTTTTCAGATATGAAGCATGGCTTAACACATATTTCGCAGATCTGCCTGTCGTTTTTTTATTCTGGAGAAATTTACGCTCCCTAAAAATGTTGGCAAAATCGATAGCTCGTTGACTTGGTTTCATAGCATTCAGGCGAAACAATGCGAAAGGTGATGAACAGCGGCGCTTGTCCTCAGCTAGTTTCGCAGTGTCTTCCAGGATGTGTCTCCTAAGGATTTGTCTAACGTGCGCTGCGCTTTCCATGAAACGTTAGCACTGTGCATTGGTCCTCTCTAAAACTGAGCCTGCTCTTCACATTCCGCCTTCTGCGCGAAATAAAAATAAAATTCCGTTTAACGTTCTTTGAAGCGCAAGTGAGCCCCGGGTTAAAAGGACAGCGCAATGAAGAATAGCCAGAACGTGGCTCGATGACAACGTGACAAATGTGACAGAAACATGACTGGTCGTTTCTATAAGCACACATTTCTTAGAAGCTGCTCTTCTCTCTCTGTCTTACTTAACATAAACATCGAGCAATATGGGAAAACGTATATTACGTTTCGGTACATCACCACAACGAAAACACGTGGCAATTACCATCACTGCCGCCTTGTCACGCGCAGAGAAAAAACCAATAAGAAATACAATTGCGTGCAGCTTCATTGAGTCGCAAATTTAATTTACTACCATATAAAGGTGTTCTTGCAGATCCGAAGTACTTCCTGACCCGCTGTAGAGTTACGCTAGATTTTTGTCACTTCTAAGGCGATCCAATTTGCCCATCTGTCGACTCTGCTGCAATTTGGGGTGGGGGTTTTGTTGAACGTGAAAAGCAATGGATCTTAGAATACGAACAGCACTTTTGGTTAGAAGGCGAGGGTTTCATTGCTTCTGTGGCTTGAGTTTGCGCAATGTTAGCCGTTTTCGCTCGGTGTTCGTTTCGTTTTTTTCTCTTAAGCCCACGTAGTTAACTGCTCGCTATGACAGCATGATCACTTAATTTTATCCAGTGCATCTGCCGTCGCATAATTATTATAAGATCTTATAGAATTGTCTTTGTGTTTTAAGTATTTCGAACTGTGACGCACACATACACAAAAGAAAATTAAATCTCTCTAAGGAATTTCGAGCTATCCAATTCACGAACCGCCAGATCACTTTCCTTTGAAGGTGGCTTAACCATATCGCCTGGACACAACACAGGACTGTGCTGTGTTCCTGCCGGTGTCCTCCTTGTATGTCCCGTTTGTTGCGCGGTAGTCAGGGACTATACTTCGCGCTGCTGGTCTTATCTCCTCGCACAACAGCTACCACATAAAAAAGACATTTTTGAAAGCCGCTGCTTTACTTCATCTCTGGTGCATGATACACGGCTGCAAGAATAGAGGGAGTGCTTTCCTGCACCAGTTTTCGGCGGCTCATTGTGCGTACCGCGCAGCTGTTCAAACGCTTGCAGGTCCCTCATTGTACGCCAGTTGTTTTAATAAAAGAAATAATAAAATCATCCCACGCAACTGTCAAGGATTAGAATTCCCAGTCGGTAAAAACCATAGTGCAGGAATAGACATCCTTCTGAAGGTCTGAATTAGGAGAGTTTGATATTTTCACGTAGTTTTAGTGGTTCCAAGCGCAACTGAAACGAGAAGGGTACTTTCGGAAGAACCTTCGCCAATCAGTAACCATTCCTTATTATTCTTCATGTGAAGAAAATTAGCTATCAGTTTTTGCTTTGTATCCGTTTAAGGAATATTCTTTCGCAAAAAAGGAAGAAAAAAAAGTGACCAGGGCAGAGCGCCATCTTAAAGCTGGATTATTTTTGAGACAACTGCATTTATATCAGAGAAATCACACTCATTGATGGTTTCCGAAATACACACGTGTGCACCCAGTCAGCTAAATGCCGCCTGGTAAGATATGAAGGAACCACGTTTCAGCATATCTAAGTAGAGCAAACCAGAGGTTCCTTGTAACACGGGTGCATTACGAATGCCATCAATGACACCTTGGTCTCGTTTTGCACAAGTACTACATTACTTTAACGCACAATGACGCAACTCTCCCAAACGAAAGGGTGTAGTAAAGCTTTCGATTTAGAGCAGTAATCTTGAGGCTTAGGATCGCACCCGCAGCGGTGCGCGGTGGTGGATTCTCCTGGACTTTGTTCCGGTGTGTGTTCCGGCCGCCGGCTTGCGTCGGTGGCCGGTGTTCGACCTCCGGTCGAGCTCTTTTGTTCCGGTGTCCTTCGGCTGGCGGGCGCCTCAATATGGTGAGCCAGCCACCTACAAAGGCTTTTGCCTTGGACGTCGTCGTCCCTGAGGGGGCTAGTTCGGAGAATTTCGTCGATGCGACAGCCTCCGTAGTTGGATTGGAAGAAGTTTACTGTGTCCAGCACTTCCGTGGACGCAATTACCAAGTAACCGTGAAGAGTGAAGCCACCATGGCTGCAATCGTTGATGCGTCCTGCATCATCATCGGCAAGGAACGTGTCGCCATCGTCCCCCTGAGCCCGCAGGTGACTCAGGTGACTGTTCTTTTTCTGCCCGCACGCGTACCAAATGATGCCCTCTCCAAGGCTCTTTCCCCTTATCGCAAGGTGCTGCAGATAAGTGGCGGCATCTTAGGGTCGCGTCCCACTGTCACCACCGGGACGCGGTACGTCCGAATTGAAATGAAGCCGGAGTCGCCCATGCCTAACTACATCAAGGTCGCTGGCCACCGCGTGATAGGCGATTAAAAAGGCATACAGCGTGTTTGTCGGCGTTGTGGGTTGACTGCACACTTCAGAGCACAGTGCACGGCTCCAAGGCCAAGGTTGTGTGCTGCCGTGTCGACCTTGTGGTGATCCACACGCTGGCATGCGCGATCAAGCCCTCGTGCTCTGAGGCTGCGGCCCGACCTGCACCTCTGCCGGCCGCACAGGCAGCCGATGAAGCCATCAAGCCATCAAAAAAAAAAAACACACACACAAGAGAAGAATAGATACCGAGAGACACGTACAGACGCTGCACTGACAGCCAGTCCTGGTAAATGCGCACTTGCCACCTCTGTGCGTGTCTCTCGGTGTCTATTCTTCTCTTGCGTGTGTGTGTGTTTTTTTTTTGCGCTGCTACTATGCTTAGACAAGTAACGAAGTCGCCCAAGTGCTCGTTTTACTGGATGCTCTAGGTTTGCCACCTTCTTTCATACTTCTCATTAAAGAAATGTACAGGGATATTTTAAGTACTCTGCGCCTCGACGGCCGGGAAAGTACCGCATTTCATTTTGGCCGCGGCATCCGTCAAGGTTGTCCGCTCCCCCCCCCCCCTTTTTGTGTGTCGTAGCATTAAATCCTTTCCTCTTGGCAGTCAATCACCACTCTCTTATTAGAGGTCTGGCTTTGCCAGACAGTGAGTCAGTACGCGTCACCGCTTATGCACATGACATCACGCTCTACTTAGCTGATGAGCGCAGCCTGCTCGAAGCTTTAAACGTTTTCTGTGAGTACGCCTCCTTGTCGGGGGCTGCTCTTAATTTTTCGAAGAGTCGTTACTTTTTTTGTGGGGTCTGCTCAGAAGATACGTATTATATGCGCGATAACTTTGCAGTGGTTTCGCAGATGCTCATTTTAGGCGTGACCTACGACTGTGCTGGATGGAATATGGGATGGTATGCGGTCTTCGGTCGTAGAGGGCATTACAGCGCGTGTGCGGAGGGCGCAGACATTTGACCTGCCTCTGCTTGAGAGGCGCTACCCAGTTCAGTCGGTCATGCTGGGGGCCTTCTGGTACCTTTGCCACATTGTTAAACCACCACTTCGCATCATAAGGAGGGTGCGGACTACAGTTTTTGTCTTTTTTTTGGTCAGGCGGAACCGAGCTTGTCGCTCGTGCTGTTCTTGGACAACCACGGGAGAGAGGCGGTTTTGCCTTTCCAACTTTGTCCATCACGTCCTCGTTGTTAGCTTTGAAGTGCATTTTGCGTATCCTGCTGTGGGAGGCGTCTCCGGCGCGAACCCTGACGTGGTACTTTTTGGTCCCTTGTTTGCGCTTTTTGAATCCCTCGGCCCCTGTTAATCAAGGACCTCAATCAGAGCAGCCTACCGCTTTCTACGCTACGTCAGTGGCCTTTTTCAGGCATGTAAGTGCAGTAGCAACTGATGTGAACATCGTTGCAGACCGTGTGGTGGACATTATGGGCTCGCTGTTGTTGCCTGTTGTGCGGTGGCTCGCCGCTCACCGATGCGCCGCGTTCAATGGGCGCGCATAGCGTCGACACATCTCCCAGAGCATCTACGCGACTTGGTTTGGAAACTTTGTTGGGCAGTGCTGCCTACTTGTGATCGGCTAGAGCAGTGGGGTGTTTTACGCTCCAGTACCTGCCCGAATTGCCCGCTTCAGAAATCTAATCGCCACGCTGCAGTCTTCGAAGGGAGCTGATCAGTTTCTTGTCGGAGGAACTCTTTTTCTTGGGAGAGGAAGAGTTTCTCCGGCAGTGGTCGTGCCCATTCATTTCCGTTATCAACGATCGTCTTGTTCTGGTCTTTAGACCAAACTGGCGCTAAGGTCATTTTTTTCCCCGTCTCAGATTATTGCTGTTTCAGTCAATAGGTATGCTATCCCGTTTTACATCACCCACGAGTAATTCCTGTTAGGTGCTCAAAGATGCTTATGGAACCTCTTAAATTGGATCGCCTTACATGCTTCGCGTCATGTCTCCTTGTGAATGTCAATGTATCTGGTAACCTTGGCATGTGCAAATATGCATATAAATTTTTTTTCTAATCAAGTACTTATTTGTTTCCGTGGTACAAAATGCAAGACTGACAAACTCTAGGTACTAAGCGATGGGGGCCCCACCCGATATCAAGCTCACTCTCCCCAAACCCGCGCTGACCTAGACACATTTCTAAGGCACCACGATATCAATCCTTATACTTTACAGCTATTAGGTGGTGAACACTGGGCGGCGTTACACTGTTGCTTTTTCTTTCTTTCTTTTTCTTTCTTTCTTTCTTTCTTTCTTTCTTTCTTTCTTTCTTTCTTTGCTTCTTTATTTATTTATTTATTTATTTATTATATACTGCCAACTACCCTCGGCAGTCAAAGCAGGAGTGGATACATTGTTCTTGAAGCATTGCCGAGCTGTATTTAACAGCGGCAAGGAAACATAAAACATGCGATTTACAATAAGCAGTGAGGGAGTGCGCACAATCAACAAAGAGAAAAAGGATCTGCACTTAGAAAGGCCTGTCTGGAGCCAGAGATTCTAGCACCCTCCTCTGCGTCACAGGTGTCACCGCCGCCTTGGTCAGATGCTCCGCTGCCGCTGGGGACTGATGGCCGAGGGCTAGTTGGTTTGTTCTTAGTAGGTTGTGGACAAGTACTACACCAGGGTGGCTAAATCTCGTTCAGGTGAGGGAGTGCGTTGTTTTGATTTACGAAACAATTAAAGAATTCTCCAAGGCACCAAAGATGCAGCATTTATTAAAAAAAAATTAAAACGCATACAGGACAACTGACAAGTAAGACCAAGCAACACAAGTGCTTATTCGCTTGCCGCATTTAGTAGTCTTTAAATGGGTACCCGGGCATTGCCTTATCCGAAGAAACACTGAAGCAGATGCAGCGGCCAACAAGCTCATGCTAATGCTTCAACTTCTGACCCGCCATTATCAGGATGGGAAATCCGCCTTCTTTTAAAGGACCTGCGAGTCAGTGTGAGCGAAAAAATGCGGTTCCAGCCAAATTAATTACTTCTAACCTTTATCAAATTGACCCCTACTCACGGTTTCAAATCCCAGTATCATTCAACAGAAATCTAGAAACTCTCATCCACCGCTTACCATTGGGAACAACCTACGCGATTCGCTTCCTGCATAGAATTGAGCGTGCAGACAATACACTATGTGCGTGGGGTCACGAAGATGAGGATTGACCTCATCTGCTGCCGGATTGCCCAGAACATGACAGTTTTAGGGCACGACTGAAGAGGGACGTGAACACCCTCGGTGAAAGGTCTTTCAGCCTTCACAAGGTATTAGGTCCATGGAAGACGCATACCCTACAGAAACGGGCGGTCATAGCACCTCAGCCTTTCCTCGAGGACAGTGGCATCCTAGAGAAGATATTGCCAGTGTCGATTCTGTGATTGCTCGCCTCGGAACATGCTGTCGGGTGCCTTGGAAACCATTTATGTGGTTTGTATAATGTACGTATTTAATGTATGCAATACCTTTATTGTTGTAGCTCATAATTTCCTTTCCATTTCTTGAATTTGTGGTTTTTATACCGTGTACTGTGATTACTACATATCATTGCTTATAGTAGGCCCTCATTTTATGTAACTTGGTAATATCATTTCCTATAGTTTATTTTTATATTTTGTGTTAGCATTTCTGGCATGTCTATTGTATTATTTGTCTTGTGGATTGTGTGTGTTGTAGTTGCGCTTTGTTGAGCGTTATGTCGCCAGCTCATGTGTTATCCTTCCGTTATGTACAAAGGAGTAGCCGGCGCAAAAATAAGGCTCCAACATCTCCTTATATATATATAGTGGAAGCAGTCAGGGTTGCTCAACGGGCCAGTGAAAACTTGCACAGTGAAAAGGTCACAACTGGTTCGATTATCTAGGTTTATTCACCAACGGTTTCAGACGGTGGACCGTCCTTCATCAGGGTTTATTCGACATAACCCTGTTGAAGGACGGTCCACCGTCTGAAACCGTTGGTGAATAAACCTAGATAATCGAACCATTTGTGAACTTTTCACTATATATATATATATATATATATATATATATATATATATATATATATATATATATATATATATATATATATATATATATATATATATATATATATATATATAAGGAATGAACCTTAGTTTTGCAAGGAACTTCATGGTTTTCTCGGAAAAAAATTGTATGTCACAAGAGGTGGAGTATGTCGTTTTTGCCACTTCGCAAAGTTGCAAGTTTGGAGCATCACTGCATGCACAATAAGTTGTTTTCGCGCATAAGTATTTTTTCAGCACTTTATTACAACTTTCAATATACGATTAATATAAAAAACGTTTTCTTGCTGTGTCAGTCTTCTGAGTAAAAAATCGCAAACTTCGCTTCCGGAGCTCTGCGGTGCCAAAAAGGCACTTTTCAGGGCAGCCTTAGGGCAAGATGCGTAAAGATCTCCCGACTGAATCTTTTTCTCTGTATTTTTCAGCTACTTTTAATCACTTCAGGCAAGTTTTGTAGCTATGCACTTGACCTATATTTTTCAATATGGCCTCAAAGTCGGCAGAAGTTCAAAAACTTCAAAAAAGTGACAACTTTGACTTGAATTTAAAAAAAAACATCATAATCGAATTTTATTAAAAAATGCCCTAATAATACTAAATACTCGATCATTTTAAAACACCAAAAAAGTGTTGCATTATTTTGTTTTAAAGTATAAAAATAAATGCAAAACTGAGTTCATGTTTTTGTTACCTAGAATTGCTTATTACTGCCTCTTAGAAATAGTAACTGTCAGAAATTTGATTTAGCACTCACTGAACGTTGTTACATTTCAATTACCACAATATGCGAACCATCCTGAATGTTTGTACAGCTTCTACTCGCTTGTTAGCGGCGTTCTTAATGCGTCAAAATGGGAATAAATTCGTTATTTCACCTGATGAACTGACTGCTGGCGGTCAAACGTTTTTTTTGTATTCTCTAATTTATCATCGTAAGGTACATTGGTATGTAATCGATTTTTTAAAAATATTAGATAATTTGTGGGTTCCTAGAAAAAATTTTATATATAAAAATTTATATTAATGTATTTCTGAAGCCGACGTTTCCGTACCTGCATCTGTTTACCTCTGTGTTCAAAGGTTCTACAGGGCAATGTCAGGAGACAGAACGTCGTCTTCTGAGAGGAACAATTTATCTGCGAGATTTTTAATCAGGAGGAGTTTTAATAGGAACGCAATTTACAAATGGGATGCCGCTTTATATGCAGATTGCAATTCAGAAAATCGTAACAAGAAATTAACGGCAGCAGTTGAAGTCGGTATGCGCACACTATATTGTCCAGCACGAAGCACAAACCAGATCACAGTCTCTTCCATTCCGAAGCAGCGGTGGAGGCCACGTAGGATGCACTGCCTTCATTTGTTTGAACGTACTTCCACATATGGAGCGTCTGAACTCCAGGCACTTTCTTTGCCATTTTCCATTCTTCCTTCTTCGTTTCGCGAAAGTCTGCAAGCTCCCTCTGTGGGAGCTCCAGAATGGTGATGTTCTTTAGCGTTCCTTTAATTGCGTCTACGAAGCCGCTGGCTGTTTGTATGGACTCACTTGCAGGCTTCCGCAAGTTGTGGTGTGATGCTCGATGTTTGACAAGCCCACCAACGCCGTCGCAAGCATTTTTGCCGTGTCCAGTGGCCGAAAACATCCATTTTGTCTCTCGACATTCACTGCGTTGTAGCTCATGAAACTGATATTTATTCTTGAAGTGAGCGGGAGCCCCGTCGCTCACATATGTTATCTTGGTGTAGATTGGCGCGTTGTCTTCGAGGTGTGCTTTGATTTTGGACAGAGCCAAGCATGCATGAGCTGAATCATGAGACATATCGTCGGAAATTACGGCGTAGTTCCGAGTCGATTTTCTTGACGTGACAACGCAGGTAAACACGGTCACCTGCTTTTTCTGCCAATGGTAAGCTTGTACTGCGTCTGGAAGCACAACTGTCCAGTTTTCGGCGAAATCAAAATGCAAAACAATTGCACCTCTCTTGCAGCTGTGTTTTTCTTCATGTATTGCTCTTGCTTGCACAGATCTAATATAGTTGTGGGGAATCCATTTCATGGTCATTCTTAGACATTCTCTCATAAATGATGAAGCGGTCAGAGTCTTTTTAACGAGCTCACCGTATTCCCATGAAGCAATCAACACCTCGTCCTCGCTGCTCATTTCAAAATTTTCCGAAGTGAAAATGCCATCTTGTGGACAGTGCTCACAATTCCTAAGGAAACACGACGCAGTAGGTTCCTGGCATACGCAGAGGCTCTGCATATCTTCGGGAGAAAGCGACCTTCCGGACGCGTTCTGCAGTCCCACGAGGCACAACTGAAAGTTTGCACAGCACACACAAACACACACTTGCCACTGTGGCGAGCATTTCACCCACTTAGGACGCAAGGATATGAATTTTGTGAGGCCAACCTGGGAGGCAGGGTGAGCTTGCTTGTAGAGGCGGAATGCTTCTCGCAAGGACCGCGTCATGAAGCGTTTAGGTATCCATTCTTTCTCTCCTTCCTTCTAGATTCTCACAACATCCTTTTTGTTCGGAGTCTGTCTAGAGCAATCGAGTTCATCCATGGTGTAATATTCTAAAACGGTGGTAATGTCTTCCTGTTGTAGTTTACATCTTGTATATCTCTCCTGTGTTGACCATACGCCTTCCTCATCCACTATCTTCTTCGATTTTTGGATAACGTACCTCGTTGCCTCTGGAATAACTTCCTGCACATATTTCACGGTTAGGTTGCGTGGTAGCAGTGTCAGCAGCTGGCAACGCTCTTGAAAGGACGTGCACCTATTGTAGGCAGCATGTAGGTTGTCCTCCCAACTGCTGCATTGCGCACACTTTTCTTCTGACGCACGCGAAGTCTCTGGGACATTATATGCTGCCTGTATCCCCGATCGTATTTTCGTCACCATAGCTCTTGCCACCTCTTCCTGCTTTCGCTTTGCATAGGAAAGTCTGAGGCGTTTTTTTAGAGCGCTCGGTGGCTTTAGGGGCGAGATTTCGGAGGTAAGGCTGACACTTGAATTTAAATTTTCTACGATTTCTTCCCCAGGGCGGAATTCTTCTAATGTTTCGGTTGACTCTGCCTGCATATTATCTATGTCTTCCTTGAACCGACGGTAACAATTCTGACAGATGAAGTCACTTTCTCGTACTCGGAGAGCTTCTTCGGGAAGTAGGACTTTTTTGAGAGCAGCGACATTGAGTGTCTTTACACTGCGAAAATTACGTCCTTTTTCAATTCTCTGTTTGTGCCTTTTTGAGTAGTCGTCACAAAACGTTCGCCGCGGAAATCTCTTCATGAATGCAAAAGCTCACCGCTTCCGGAGATTATCGCGAGACAGAAGAGCAGGTGACGGATGCAGGGCCCAGAGCTGCTTTTCCAAAAAGAGGAGATGGACAGATGAATGGATTTTTAACACAGGCTGCCCACCGTCGACACTGATGTTCTTTCGGTCTGGCGTACGAGCTGAGACTGATATACCAAGTATGCTTGTCGAGGGAGCGCTCCAGCGCAGAGAAAACACGTGAGTACAGAAAACGACCCCACCGGGTCTACCAGGCCTGGAAAACGACACACAAAATTCGAGATCCGAACAACATCCGCTCACAAGGGTTATCTCGGTCGAAGGCTGAGGCATAACTGCTAGGCGTTCGGTGCGTTGCGATGAAAAGATGATAGCGGCGGCTAAAGCCTCGGTGCGGCGGCGGCACACATGATGCTGTGAATTTCAGGGTCGCGCCGGGCGTTATATAGCTATAGGAGCGGCTGCAAAGCGCGGTTCATCCCTGGAGCGGCGGTAGCAGTTAAAGTCACTTTGAAAGTGCGACGGGTGCATTAATTGTTTGCATAAACTACTCCTACACACACGTCACTCCAAAATAACGTGTTGGAATATGCTTACAGTAATTTAGGTCCCACCGTTAGAACAGTACGAAAGCGAATAGGAGCTTTAGACCTTTGATTGTAATAGAAAAAAATGCTTACAAATTACACTTATGAACTCAGCAACTGTAGCGTTTAAAATTTACTTACAAAATACCAATACTAAAACCAGCTTCTGACGATTGCACATTCTAAGAGGGAATACTGAGCAGTCGTAGGGATTGAAATCATAAAGTCCGTTTTGTATTTATTTCCATACTTTAAAACAATATAATGCAATACTTTTTTAAAGCCTTAGAATTATGAAATGTTGAGTATTATTAGGGCAAATTTTAATAAAATTCGATGATGATGTTTTTTTTTAAATTCAAGTCAAAGTTGTCACTTTTTTGACGTTTTTGAACTTCTGCCAATTTTGAGGCCATATTGAAAAACATAGGTCAAGTGTAGAGCTACAAAACTTGCCTGAAGTGATTAAAAGTAGCTGAAAAATACAGAGAAAAAGATTCAGCCGGGAGATCTTTACGCATCTTGCCCTAAGGCTGCCCTGAAAAGTGCCTTTTTGGCACCGCACAGCTCCGGAAGCGAAATTTGCGATTTTTTACTCAAAACATTGACAGAGAAAGAAAACGTTTTTTTATTTCTTCGTATATTACAAGTTGTAGTAAAGTACTGAAAAAATAATTATGCGCGAAAACAACTTATTGTGCATGCAGTGATGCTCCAAACTTGCAACTTTGAGAAGTGGCAAAAACGACATTCTCCACCTCTTGTGACATACGATTTTTTTCCGAGAAAACTACAAAGTTCCTTGCAAAACTAAGGTTCATTCCTTTGTGTGGACACATTTACCCATCACATATAAAAATATAATTGAAAACAAAAAATGGTCATGGGACCTCGATTACCGTTCTTATCTGAAGATGCCCATATATATATATATATATATATATATATATATATATATATATATATATATATATATATATATATATATATATATATATATATATATATATATATATATATATATATATATATATATATATATATATAGCGGCACTGGCGACGGCTGTTTGAGGCGTTCAACATCCGGCCAGAACCAGCAATCACGGAGTCCACGTTTACGTGAATTTTCGTCATTTTTACGCTATTTAGACGCCAAAGAGTCGAGTTCGAATCTGAGTAGCGGGAAAGAAACTTTTCGACTTCTATGTAAATGAATTAGCAATAATTGCATCTTTGGAAGCTTGAAAAGGGACAACAAATCCTTGAAATGTCAAAATATCAGATTTTGCTAACAAAAAAATGTGATGCAGTGGTCCTCGGTGTCCCTTTAAAGGGTGTGATATGATACCGGAGTGTAACAGATCATGAATTCTTTAAATGAAAACTGCATTAACCTTTTCAGATACCGAGCTAAAGCGGTGGGGTGAACAGAGTTAAAGACTCCGGATGAGGCATCCGCTATAAAATACGTTGATCTGTTATGTCTGGTAAAGAAATTTCGGTAAAACACATAAAACACTGCGCTGCGAGGTTTAAATTCGCGAAAGATTACAATAGGAATGTGCAAGACTTGCTCACGCAGTGCCTCCTTGGGATTAAAATTGAGAGGTACGGAAGTGACGTGGGCAATATTTGCATCTGTTGCTTACACGGCTAGGAGACACTGGAAACGGAAGTATTAAGAAGCGCAGCAGCATGCCTGAGCATTTGCCTTCCATACAAAGAAAGCGCCACATGTTTCTGCCCGAGGCGTCATGGGGTGATTTTTTTATATATATAAAAAAAAGACATTTCATTTCAGCAAGCTTGCATTTCGCTATAAAGACTTTTTCGGTTATAGTAGGTCGTAATGAAAGTTCTTCACGATGACGGCATTAAAGACAGAAGCTGCGCAGCCGCCGACCGCACAGTGCGATCATATTTTTATTTCTTCCGTCGCACTGGGAATCTCGCTTGTGAGAAGAACCTGCATGGTTTGAGTCTTAAATTAACAACGTGCGTCCGGATGCAACAGCAAGAACCCCGATACACCCATGCACCCCCACTAACGGTCATCCTTCTATCAGCTCGTTCATTCTGCTTTCTGCCATATTTTTTCGCATCCCTGAAAATGAGCCGCCAGAACATGGGAACTGAAGCAAGACCCGCAAAAAGATGAATTTCGGCAAAAGGGAAATTTGGAAATGGCTCTTTAATTCCTGCTGCGCACGTTATGAACAAACCTCACGCTACAACAGTCCGGTGTTCAAGGCCCCTCGCTGCTTTAGTGCCCGTCACCGGCAGAAACGCAGCCTGCATTGAAGCCACGTCAGGTGGATTCGCTCTTTCTTCTAGTTTCAAGCGCATTCTTCTCACTAATATGTTTCTGATTTCTTACTGGTAACTTTTTTCAGCCATGCATTTTCATATTCTTTGAATTTTAGATTCCACGTAGTGTTGTCACAAAACACATCTTTTCAGCTCGGATATTTTCTCTTTCAGAGAGCGAATTGTCCAAGAGCGTTCGTATTTTCTTTTCTCAGGTGGGAACTTCGCTTAGCGTCTTTTCTTTTTCCTGGCAAAAACTGAAAGTTTTCTTGCGCAAAACCACTCATAACAAAAAAAAGCAAAACATGCGGAAAGCTAGAAGGCGCCACATTCCAAAGTAATCGGCACTTTATGAAGCGATACCGTTAAGTTAGAGTTATACTGATGTGAGAGACCTTCAGTTTTCTATGAATGACAGCCTTTACCTCGAAGGCGTAGTATTTCGCTTTGTCGTGCTGAAATCCGATTGCGATAACCTTTACTGAGCTCCCATGTAGTCGCAATCGTTTGCGGTAAATTTAAGCTTACAGATAGACGTCAGAATTGCAGGCTTGTAAAAGGCCTTCAATTAAGCGAAAGGCCAAGGTGCACTGATGTGGATGCGGGAAATGCACCATAGAGTTACTTACGTTATCTGGTATTTGTTGCACGTCATTAGCAAAGGTTCGAGCCGTGAACTGCTGCACGGCCAGTATCGCAGAAACTATTGTGTGCTGACTAGGAGCGCACCATTCGCGCCTCGGAGAATTTTCGAACAAAGCGTCCTCTGCCTTTGGCTTCTTTTTGCTGGTCATTTGTATTCACGTAGCAGAGGAGAGTTGTTAGGCCCTGTTGTTTGTCTGATATAGTCAGCCTAATGTTTCTGACATAGCCGCGCTCATGTTACGCGTCGTCATTGCAGGAAACTGCTTGAAAGATATTTCGGCTCGTGTAGGCCGATAGTGTTGCTGAGAAGGAATTGAATGCGTAGACTCGAACAGTGCCCTTATGTGCCCGATTCTCGCATACACTATTATTCATCGGACAATTGCAGACGACTCTGCTGATACTAGTCTTGCAACAGCCCTCTGCCATGCTCACTGTATTCGTGCTGATCCTACGTGATGTTATCAGCAAAGGTTAACCGAGACAGTAGAGTTTTCCTTGCCGTGTTTTTAAGTTTGTTCGCCACAAAATGACAAGCCATAAAATCACAGTAGATCCGGATTAAGGCTACGCAGGCTTAAAAAGAAACTGGAGCAAAAATCAACGCGACCAGCGCATTAAAATATAGGGTCATGCTCGGTAAGGCGCGCACAGTATGTCCTGCCGATTGTTGTTCTACATAGCTTCCCCAATTTCGCCTCAGCGTAGTATCGGTTGTAGCGGTCAAGAGAAAAAGCTTCCGTCCGGTCTGCCGACTGCTATTAGTGGATCCCAGCTGCCGCCATGCCGCGACAAGCCAGCCGAGAAGTGAGTCCCCTCCACGCACTCTTTACCCTCTTTTTTTTTTCTTGTCGAGGACGGGCCTTAAGCAATCATCGCGGCTCGTTAAAGACAAAACCGCGACAGTTCCGCTCCGACGACCTCCGCTCGTTCCCGCTTCTCCGTCGCTTTTCTGCGTTCCTCCCCCCCTCCTCCCCTCCTCGCCGGCTTTCATCTCGGCGCCGCCGTTCTCCCTTCTGAGCCGGCGGCCAATGGGTCCGCCCGCACATTTCTTTCTCCTCCGCGACGACTTTCTTATGCGTGCCCGCTGTGCGGAACACACGTGCGCCAGCTGAGGTCTTTGTCGTCGCCGCCGGCGTTGTCACGTCTCTATGGTTCTCTTATTAGACGCCTCGAGGGAATGGGGACGCGGCAACGTCTTCTGGAGACGAGACGTCGGGGCGAGGACGGCGAAGTCGCTGGACGCGAATATAGAACGTGCAGCGTCGGCACGTTTCAAAGAGCGCGCAGAAGGCCCGACATGCCAAGTTCAGTGAGGAGAAATTAAGGCGCCACTGTTTAGACGAAGGGTGAACCGGCAATGTCATTTGCATGCGCCTTTAATTCTGGGAAAACTGTCGGCGCTCAAATTCGAAGGATTCAAAAGAGGAAAGGCGGCCGTCTGTCGTGCAGCCGGCTAGCACTTCCATACGCGCTTTCCCTACTACGCTCGTGTCTCGGTTCTAAAGGTGTTTATATTTTCTTCGCCGGAAACACTTACGCTGAGGAGGAATCGTGCCCCTTAATCCTTTCTTTTTTGCATCTGATCTGACATATTTTGAGCGTACATTTGTGAAAAGGTGAAGAGCAAAGGTGATGATTCGCGACTGCGAGAAGATGTTGTACTGCCCGATTCACAGTCCTCCGGAATCGATCACCGCTTCATACCCGGTTTTCGTCCTGTCACCGATAACCGCTTTGCATCCACATGCGACCACAACAATCTTGCTCTCCAGTATTTTATTCAAGTCCTTGTTTCGTATATTTTCTCGTGATTATGAACGTGCCGAAACCGCATCTTACGCATAATTAATAATTTCTAGTTCTGATTTCTCCGAGTTCTCATTTTTCTGTCGTTGTGATGAGCCTTGGAACACCGATTTTCTCGTCTCCGTTTGAGAGCGCAGTGCACTAACGCAGTAAAATTTCGTGCGTTCTTCACAGCTTCGAGAAAAACCGGCTAGGTTTAATTTTTTTTCGTAATGTAAAGACTCGCAGCGAAGCCTTCCGGCGCTTTCAGCTTTCTCTCCTTGCATGGAGAAGTCACTCATTTCCTGCCTTTCTCACAAGTCAAGATGTCATTCGCGCTCAAGTAAAGAACCGCTTGGCATTGTCAGGGCCGCCACTGGTCTCTAGGTACTGCTGTCTTTTGTATTCGGCCCTCAGGCACAGCATGTCAATCATCCCGCGATGATTTAAAGAGGAAGGAAACTCAGATGTTTGTAATACTCGTGAGTGCTCCTTTTTAACGTTACAATTGTTTTTTTATTCTCCGAAAAGGCACGCAGACAACAGAGTGCCACTTACTAGACGAATTAAAAAGACAACGGCTATGACGCGCAATATATCCAGGGGTATATACCCAATATACCCAATTTCGCCTCCGTCGAAATTCGACCACCGCGGCCGGCATCGAACCCGCGTCTTTCGGGTTAGCAACTGAGCGCCATAACGACTCAGCCACCGCGGCGGCAGTCATTTTTTGGCCGTTGATAACTTTTCAGCTTCAACCAACCCGCACGAGGTGGCTCATGTGGCGTTCCTTCTGCTCCTTTTTTCTCACTCAATAAAAGTTAGTTTAAAGTACTTTAGCCAATTTTTCTTAGCGCGATCTTTTATCAGCTTTCACAAAGGTTTGTATGATCATTGAATTGCTTTTAAAGGTTCGATGTATGCAAGCTGCATGCTAAGTTCAAAAACCTCAATGCATCGTTGTACAGTTCGGCAAAAATAAAAAATAAAACACCTCTGAGGACGAGTTTTCAGTCTTATAGAACTACAATAATGCTATTATTTTATTCATTTGTTTGCTTTTTTACAGTTATTGTTTCGGTTATCTTCTCAACATCTTACAGTAGGGCGGGCACGTTAGATTTGGGTCGAACAACCCCGTCCAATAGGCAGTGAACAGTCATTCGCAGCATACAGACAGAGTCAGATATGGTTCAGATCAAGCAAGGAAACTTCGAATTACGAGCATGTTAGGAAGGCTATTCCACCCAACGATACATCTGACGGGGGAAAAAAAAGAGAAGCCTTGATGCAGTTATTTCTAGAAATTAATAGTGTTGTTTTCATGGAGTGTCACTATTGTGTAGGATAAACTGTAGAAATGGTGGCAATGCGCGCTATATAACAATATTTAAGCTACAATCATTAGTTGAAACAAATTTTAAGCGAATTTTCAGTTTACTTCCTCGACGAATGGCGACCACTGCGCCTAGCGATTTTTCTAATGGAGCCTTTCAATCGGACATCCGGAGCGTGTTTACTTGCTCTACGAACCAAAAAGCATCCCCTAATGGGACATTTCGATCCAAATCCTGAGCTCCTATTGGCCGAGACGCATTTCGTATCATTTCGGGACTCTGCTTCGGATCGCCGATTGGAATACGCCAAAACCGAAGTGCATGCGTACGGCTGGTGAAAACAAAAACTTCTGGGCCTCCCGCATGCTTTTCATACTTTACTAACATTTCTCTCGGCTTTCTCTCTATAGTAGAGCAGAACGTTGTATCAGTTGATGTAGTGACATATTCAGGAAAACTCGTGTGTGTGTGCGCGCGTTTCTCCCTCCCGCGTTTTGTTATTCTGCGCAAAGCTTTCCTGAACATGTTTTCTCTCCGCTGCACTGTGTGCGATGGAGATAACTATGATCCAGCCAAATAGTGAAAAATGATATCTTCTCTCTCTCTCACACACACACACACACACACACACACACACACACACACACACACACACACACACACACACACACACACACACACACACACACACACACACACACACACACACACACACACACACACACACACACACACACACACACACACACACACACACACACACACACACACACACACACACACACACACACACACACACACACACACACACACACACACACACACACACACACACACACACACACACACACACACACACACACACACACACACACACACACACACACACACACACACACACACACACACACACACACACACACACACACACACACACACACACACACACACACACACACACACACACACACACACACACACACACACACACACACACACACACACACACACACACACACACACACACACACACACACACACACACACACACACACACACACACACACACACACACACACACACACACACACACACACACACACACACACACACACACACACACACACACACACACACACACACACACACACACACACACACACACACACACACACACACACACACACACACACACACACACACACACACACACACACACACACACACACACACACACACACACACACACACACACACACACACACACACACACACACACACACACACACACACACACACACACACACACACACACACACACACACACACACACACACACACACACACACACACACACACACACACACACACACACACACACACACACACACACACACACACACACACACACACACACACACACACACACACACACACACACACACACACACACACACACACACACACACACACACACACACACACACACACACACACACACACACACACACACACACACACACACACACACACACACACACACACACACACACACACACACACACACACACACACACACACACACACACACACACACACACACACACACACACACACACACACACACACACACACACACACACACACACACACACACACACACACACACACACACACACACACACACACACACACACACACACACACACACACACACACACACACACACACACACACACACACACACACACACACACACACACACACACACACACACACACACACACACACACACACACACACACACACACACACACACACACACACACACACACACACACACACACACACACACACACACACACACACACACACACACACACACACACACACACACACACACACACACACACACACACACACACACACACACACACACACACACACACACACACACACACACACACACACACACACACACACACACACACACACACACACACACACACACACACACACACACACACACACACACACACACACACACACAGGAATTTTATTGCAATATATAGATATGCAGTACATAGCGTGTGCCCGCAGAAGCGCAAGAATTTGTGGGCGGGCCACGGCAGTCACAATAATGCGCGGTCAATACAAAACGCTGAAAGTTAACAACTGTCATTCTTAGCAAAAAAGAAGAAAAAAATTAGCAATAAAACAAAGCCGATATATTGCATATAGTTCAGTCAACGAATTACCGATTGATAATTATGCAAAGGAAAGAAAATCTGCAGTCAATCTGCAAAGGAAATCTGCAGTCTCAGTTGCTTTGGGACCTTAAACCCCCATAAACCAAACGAAACCATACCAAAAAATGACTGCATACTGAGCTGCAGTGCCCAGTGTGGCTTCTATCTTGCGGGTGCGTTAGGACTCTAGAGGCGCCTACTAATGGCACAAAGAAAAGTAGGCTTTCTGGGCCTATATGCATTACTGTGCTACGGTAGCCTCGAGCCATGAGATCAGTGGCTATTGGGAAGTGCATCAGCAGCATCACTGCGGATCATGGATTCCTCCTGTGGAGTAATGAATCACATGAATCACGAAAGAAAGTTTGCTTAAGCCGTGTTGCATATCTGCTTCCACGCCGTCCACATATGCACCACGGAAAGAAAAGCACGAAGAGTACAAGAGAAACTAAAGCTGAATATAGGCAGCCTAAGTGCATGTGGTGTATCACTTTTGCTCGAGCGGACAGTGGCGGCTTTGGCTGCTGCCGACGACTGCGAGCAATAAGGAATGAATAGCGTGCAACACCTGACCTGCTTCCAAGGTGCAACTGCATGTAAGCGCCCCCTTCAAGCCACATTTATGAAGAAAGAGAGCTGTGAACAGGTACGAAGGCAGCCTCCTTTTGCGGACGAGGTCCGCGGAGCAGCAAATTCCACTCCAAAGTGGCGCAATTGCGTAAGCATCGCTTCGCGAATGAAAGAGACGCGGAATGAAGAGAAGATATCTCCTGAGATGCCGCCAACAAAGGGGAGCGACGCTCGTAAAAGCGTTCGCTGGAATGCGCGGGGCATTCGCAAACAGCTCCTCCTTTGGCACGTTTATCAAAAGAGCCAATGAAGCGCGCGACCGCACTTTCAGCTGCCTCCTTGCTTCTTATGTGGTCTGTACAACAGTGCACGGAAAGTATTTGGACGCGAAAGAGAAAAATGAAGGCAACTAGTGCCACTTCGTAGGCCCTCGCCACAACGCAGGGCGACAACGGCCCGCATTTCAAAATATTTCCTTCTTGGAAGAAAGGGCAATAGTCGCTTGGAAGAAAGCGGCGGACACGGGTGATGGGCAGTGACCTTCTTTACGGAGCAGGACAGACTTGAGAAAATCAAGAAGTACTCGAGGTGTTCAAAAATTTTGGAAATGCCACTGAGGAGTCCCTAAAATTGTTTTATACGTGCGCTTGAATGATTTCAGTTTGGTTCAGCAGACTGTATCTGCTGGAGATGTTTGTGAGTTTTACTTTTCTCTAATAAATGCGAACAGATGTAGCATACAAAAGGGGAAGTGCACAGACACCTGCACAGGTCCATATTGCTATCCCAGGATAATTAGTTATTGTTTATTGCGATTCTTTTTCTTGTCCATGGTCAAAATCAGGCTTTCCTCGAAGGCGAACATTTCTTGTGAGTTGCCCGATGTGGCTTTCATCACTTTAAGTTGAACTTTATTCGCTTCGGCGTTCATTCGTGAAATGGGCCAGACGCCATGGCTGCACACCTGCAGAGGCTAACACAAGAAGATTTTGTTTTTAACATTGCGAAAGCAGTTTTTAGGCATAAGTATGAACTTCCACCGACCAGAATACTGTGGAATTCGCCAGCGATTGATTCACAGCGCGCGTTTTGCTATTTCACCAGCACAGTGCATTTGAGTGCAGGTGCATTATTTGTTCACACTCCCCTATATATGTGGAAAAAAAAAGATTAAAATTATGCCTTAAATCTTGAAAAGGAGGCTTAGTAAAACGTGCTTTGTAAGTTGGCTCGATGTACTAGCTATCACACTGAGGAAGAATTCAAGAAATGAATATCAAGGCTGGCCAAAGAGGTTGGGCGCACGAAGCTAGATCAATTGAAGCGACACGGTCTGGCTTTTATTCAGGCGAGCGGGTGTGCTGTTCGTTGCTATCCGCTCAGTTCAGACAAATCCAGTACGAAATTTTATAACGAATTCGTTACAGACAGTAGGAGAAAAAAATATATGTGTAATTTCGTACGAGTTTGATCGCGCGATTGAGTGAAGGAGTACCGCACTGAAAAAAGAAAAAGGAGCTACTGCGAAAATGATAGGATATAAAGTTGGCCGAAATGGAAGAGCCTGCAGGAGCAGAACAGTTGGAAAAGACCAAAAGGAGTGGCCTCAGCATATTCTGGACTGGCGCACCAATTCATTGCTGACTTTTCATAGCAGCCAGAAAACATTAGAAGACACATACGGGATACAATTGAAATTTGATGCTGCATTGGAAAAGTTTTAATGACAGCGAAGTTGTTTTGCTTGCACCACCAAGGGAAAAAGATAAAATAAACAAATGCACAGTACTTTCGCTTACAGACGAAAACACTAGACGACAGTGAATAGATGAAAACCGACAGGAAAGTAAACAGGTCGCGAGCGTGTTGTGCCACGTATATCAGGAAAAATAAAAAAAATCGCCTTTTTTTTTTCTTACATGCAGTGTCATAAATGCCAGCACCGACAACCAAAGCGCCATGCTTCGGTTGTCCAATCGAGCATCAGTATTACTCAACTTCTCGCTTGTGCAGCTTTGTTGGGAAATGTACTATGCGAGTGAAATTAGGCACAGTGAGCCACTCTGCATGCTCCTCGCAACCAAGCGGGCTCATCACAAACCGACGAGGGGCAACAAAACATCGGGCTTCCCTATTGCGCTCAGATGACGTCCCATGCTTTAGAGTGTTTGCAGTTTGTCGGGCTCTCTCCAGGTTTTACGACGCCAGTGGCAGCAGCCGAGATAAAAGCACCAGGGTGGCGAAAAGTGCGGAACGCCAGCTTTACCTTGCTAGCTTCCTTCCCCATTCTTTCTACCCAGCCCTAATGCAAACCGCAAAGTTTCGCGCCGATGCAAAAGCGCACCAATGCTGCTTAACTGTCATCGATGATGGCGCGTAGCAAGGATCAAACTTTACCGCACTTTTCAACAGAACGCCATCGCACACTCAATTCCTGAACGACATCTCTCCACCACTTTTGCTGTCCCCCGCAACCCATTACGGCACCGCGACAGAGTCATCGGAAGCGCCCCTACTTCGTGTTTTGGCGCCAACATCATGTCCGTAAAAGATTCTTTTTTAGTTTTGTTTTGGATGCATCGAGCTGGACCCTTTAGGTGAATTGATTGTATGCAAATTTTCCACATGTTTTTCATTCCCGACTGAGGTTTGCTTTTGTTGACGTGCATACAATATACTTTATGGCCGGGTAACTGGAAGAATACGCATTCGAGGGCAGTGTGATGTTCTGCGCGCAATTAATTTTTTCTTTTTTTAAAACGATTGGTTTAGTTTTGGGCTTCGAATACTGATATGCAGTGCTCCGGATGTGTCTGCGTCACTTTGTTCTGGCGCTCACCGACGACGGAAGCTCCTGGTTGCAGTTTATTCTGCAGGTGTTGCTTTTAGACGCATTTTTTAACTAGACGGGTGCTGTGCAATACTTCTGGCCCTTTCGTTTACCTCGCCGCAGGCAACATGCCCATATCATAAGAAGGAAAAGGGATTGTCAGGAACTAACCGAGCTACAGATGAAGCTATTTGCTTAATTTTACCTCCTTAATGCTGCCGGGTGCGAGTACACTGTTCTTTTTTGAGCACCAAACTTTGACCAAACTCGTGTAGTGCTCTGGTCTGGACGAAATTACGGGTCTGTACAAAATGGCTATCCTTAAAAAAAAACTGCGTGAGAAGCGAAGTAAAGCTACTGACAAAAAAACTTGCTCCCGGAGCAAGTAATAGCATAAGACATCCAGGCAGTGCCGCCAAGGTTTCAGGCCAAGAGAACAGACTTGGAGCTCATGAAAAAGGATTCAAATTCTTCAGGGGATAAAAATAACTGGCAAAATTGGCGTGGCACTGGAATTGATTATTTATTGGACTGACTTGCACCCACAAAAAATGAGGTATTCGGCGACGGCAATAACAGCTAACGTGCTCGGCACTCGTCGAAGTACACAATCACCGCCGTTCTCGGCTGTCAGAAAAAAAAAAATGGCTGTGTTTAGCTCTGGTTAACCCTAGTTGAATTGCGAAAGCTTCGTTTCCTCGGCACGTCGTCTACGCAGCGTCTCATTCCGACGCTCTCGGGAACTCAAACCGGTCTCTTCCGCAGTTGAAGAGTCACTCCGGGGACGTGGCACGACTTCTTCTAGCCGCATCTTCGTTACGACGCTTCTCGAGTCGTGCGGCGCGTTCTTCTGGCGTCTCTTGAGCGCGTTGTCTCTTCCTCGCTTCGTTCTCTCGTTGTTGCGTCTCTTTCGCGCTCTCCATAACGACTATACACTGAGGCGAAGCGCATATATATATATATATATATATATATATATATATATATCACTTTTGGTATATATAGAGGAGGTGTCGCCTCACGGGGGTATATATATATATATATATATATATATATATATATATATATATATATATATATATATATATATATATATATATATATATATATATATATATATATATATACCCGTGAGGCAACACCTCCTCTCCCTCTACCCCAGCGGAGCACATCTGGTGAAGCGAGTGGCGATGGCGTCACGCATACGGCTGAAGTGCGCGACGAGCAGAAATGGCTCGCTGGCTGGAGTAGTAAAGCTCTCGCTTAACTTAAAAGCGTAGAAAGAACCTACGGTAACACCGGACAACATAGAGGTAGTTGCGCAGGGCTACACTAATTCCAGGTAATTCTGGTCACGTCCATCGTTACGGTGTGATACAGTCGTGTGCTGGCGGCATAAACAAGTAAACATTACGAATCTTCGCAGCTATTTACACCACCGCTTTCAAACCGATAAACTCGGGCAGGATGTAAAAAGTGGTCGCAGAAAAGGATCCTTCCAGCGGTTCCACTTTTCACCCGTTGAGCGCAAAGTATCCGGCAGCGTTTACTCTTGGCGACTCTAACGCAGAGAGGGTAAGTTCGGGGAACCCCGGCTGCATTCCATCTCGAGCGCCACGCGGGGTCAGTTGACCGAGAGAGTGGGAGGGAGGCGCCAAGAAACGCCGCCATTGGGCGCCTCGCTCTCCTACCGTCACCCCTGCCGAGCACGCAAACATGAGACAAAGGCCTTTAAAGACCGGGAACTCGCTAAGAGTGCGCACTCTACGTGGTGCGGCAAACATACATGCGGGCGAGAAGGAAGCGCGAGGGAGTCGCCATTGATTCGAGGTCTGCCATGCGACACTGAGAACCTCTTACAGAGCATTGTTCCCGGAGGATGGGCCGTGGTCCCGCGTTGCTCATCCATTATGCAAGGACTGTAACGGGCTGCGGTGGCGGAAGGGGAGAGCTGGGCAGGGCAGCATTTGTTCCAAAAATGCATCAATTGATTAGCATAGGCGACAGGCCTCTGCTCTCGAGTGGATTGTGGAGAAGGGAGGGCAGCTTCCGAGGACACGTCGACGGGACCTAGGCCTGGCACCATTGTACAGACGGCCACCGCTCCCGAGCTCGGCCTTTCAGCATCTTTGGACGGTGCGCTACTAGCTGACGAAGTGCGTGCACATGAGATGAGGATTAGGCTGAAGGTGTTGAAAAACTCTGGTCTACTTGTCACCATCATCATAATCAACCTGAATACACCCTCTGCAAGACAAATGCCTCTCCCGTGGCTCTCAAATTAACCCTGTCGTTTGCCAACTGCGCCTACCCTATGCCAGAGAACTTTTTAATCTCATCCGCCGACCTTACCTTCGGCCGCCGCGCGCTACGAATACTTTCTCTTGGAATCCACTGCGTTACCCTCAAGCGGTTATCTTGCCTTCGCATTACATGCCCTGCCCAAGCCCATTTATTCCTCTTGATTTCGACTAGGAGGTCATTAACTCGCGTTTGTGCCCTCACCCACTATGCCCGCTTCCGGTCTTTTAAAGTTACACTTATCATTTTTCTTTCCATGACTCGCTGCGTTGTCCTTAACTTAAGCTGAACCCTTTCGTTATCCTCCGCGGTCCTGACCCGTAGGCGAGTACCGGTAAGATACCGCTGTTGTACACTTTTTTCTTGAGGGATATTGGTAAACTGCATTCATGATCTGAGAGAACCTGCCTTATGCACTCCACCACATTCTTATCCTTCTAGTTATTTCCCTCTCATGATTTGGATCAGCTGTCACTGCCTGTCCTAAGTAGACGTATTCCTTTACCACTTCCAGCACCTCGCTTCCAATTGCGAACTGCTGTTTCCTTCCTAAACTGTTTAACATTACTTTGCTTTTCTGCATGCTAATTTTTAGACCAACCTTTCTGCTCTGCCTATCTAACTCATTGGTCATGATTTGCAATTCAGCTCCTGAGTGACTCAGCAAAGCGATGTCATCAGCGAATCGCAGATTATTTAAGTATTGTCCATTAACCCTTATCGCCAACTGTTCCCAGGTCAGGCCTCGGAACACCGCCTGTAAACAGGCGGTGAATAGCATTGGTGAGATCGTGTCTCTGTGGAGCAATTGCCGGCAGAGAAAGCAAGGCTAACCCCACCTGTTGCATTCAACACCTCAACTCGACTCAACTCAACTCGTGTCTCTGTGCCTGGCGCCCTTACTTATTGGAATTTTACTGCTGACCTTATGGAGGGCTATGGTAGCTGTGCAGTTGCTAGAGACATCTTCCAGTATTTTCCCTGGTTCCGCAATGCCTGCATTACTGCTGAGGTTTCCACGAAGTCAAATGCATTCTCTTAGTCAACGAAGACTATATGCAGGGTTTGGTTATATTCTGCGCATTTCTCTATCACCTGATTGATAGCGTGAATGTGGTCTACTGCAGAACACCCTTTACGAACGCCTGCCTCATCATTTATTAGATTGAAGTCTAACGTTGCCCTGACTATATTAGCGATTACCTTAGTAAATACCTTGTAGGCAATGGACAGTAAGGTGATCGGTCTGTAATTTTTTGTGAATTAAGATTATATTTGCGTTCTTCTAAGCTTCTGGTTCGGTCGAGGTCATAAGGCATTGTGTATACAGGGTGGCTAGTTTTTCTATTAGTATCTCGTATCTCTCCTCCGTCTTTCAACAGATCTGCTGTTAGCTGATCCTCACCAGCTGCTCCCCTTTGTATTACTCCTAAGGCTTTCTTTATTTCCTCTTTCGTTACTGGTGGCATGGCGCATTGTTGTGCGCTACTGTCTCTCTCATTAACGTTCTGATTACATTAGCTACTGTATATATGTTAATAGAATGCAGCGCGAAAAAACAAGGACGAACAGAAGTGGACAGGACAGCGCCCTGTCCTGTCCACTTCTGTTCGTCCTTGTTTTTTCGCGCTGCATTCTTTTACCATGTTCACTGACCAATAAGCCCAAACAGCCGCTTTTGTATATATGTGTGTAGAAGTCTTCAGTTAATTTAACTATCTTATCCTTATTGCTAATGACATTTCCCTCCTTGTCTCTTAACGCATATATCTGGTTACCTATGCCTAGTTGCCTAGTCAACTACTTGTGGCATAGATGAAATCATAAACAAGGAATAGCTGAAACCTTTCGGTAGGTTTTGGTTCTCTCAGCCGGTTGCCTTTGTTTTCGTGCTATTCGTAATTGCAGTGACGATGTTTATTGCTACAAATCGCTTTTAAGTACAGTCAGGCCGGAATGGAACTCGAACAGCGCATATGAACCGGACGAAATATTTTACCTGTGTGCTTTTACCTTTAGTATACAACTGGCGTGATTCGTGTTTCTCGGTAAGGAATCTGCTAAATTATGCATTAATGAAGGGGTTGAAAAGGAATATTTTGCTTCGATGTAACAAAGTGGGGCATCTGCACTTTCACGTTTCATTCCGGCCTGACTGTACCTATAGTGATACCTTCTTGCGAATATTAGAGCTAGAGCTAAGTATAACGCTGTTTCAACGACTGCGACCGCTTCAGTGCTGACCACCGCTAATGCACAAGACACGGAGGTGTCACTACATCTGAACTCATACCCAATTACCTTGAAGAAGTAAACCGGACTAAAACCGGCTGCTTAGTACAAAAGCACACATCACTAGAGCTTCGCTACCTAATAACAGGCTGACTTTCACATTATTTCGTAGAGAGTTTATTTCGTCAAGCGTGCCTATATTTAGAATTGCCTGAATTTTGTATACTATAGAGATAACCAAATGATATAAACCGCACTTCGGTTGCATAACGAGAGCCGTCGCAAGTACGAGGAGAGCTAAGCAGAATTATGAATAGGTTTTTTCCGTGCGCAGTTGAGAAAAAAACGAACACAAAATAGTATCTCCATTCTCCTCACTTGCGACCAAGGATTTTTTGTATTGATTATTGGAAGGCAGTTCTAAAGTTATGAGTTTCAGAGGGCGGCTCAGATCGCCGAGTTTAAGCTGCTAACACCTCATCCTTCCCAACTTTCACGTCGTTGTTGAAACTTCTGTCCTATTTGAAATCAGTTGCTGGGCGAGTTGGTATTTGATGCTTTCATTCACGCAGCGCCGAGACGAAGACGGACTAGAGGGGAGACACCACAAAACGCTAATATATCGCTCAGCCTAAACCACACAGTGTGGTTTCTTGTATAGCTATTATTATCGATTGAAGGTGACATTAGCTTTTTTTATGTGTTTTCGACGCACTCACAAAATGTCTGGATCTTCCATACCGCTTTATTGAGGTTGAAAGAACGGCTGATGCGCCAAAGGGGCGCCAACTCCAAAATGGAACGAAAGAAACGACCCAGAAGTTCCTGGAATCCAAGTAGTGAATGATATCTTTTCGCCATCATTCTTGTCTCTCTGTACTCACGACTACCTCAGCCACTGCAGAGCCCCCAGATTCGAGGTTCCGTCAAGCATGGAGTAGGAAAGCTCTGCAAGCCGGCGCTCAGCACTTGCGCTTGACTTCACTCCGCAGGGAGCAGCAGTCGAGCCGACGAACAAGAGCCATTGGTAGCTGCCAGCATCGCATCTTTTTCTGCTTTTTCCGCGCTGGCAGACAATCTAAGAGGCACCACACGTGCCAAGCCCACGCTTAATAACCAGCGCAAAGATAATCCGAGGCGGTTGAGAGGGATTGTTTGTTTTCCGTTTCTAGCATTTTTCTCTCTCATTCCGTGTCGGTCTTTCCATTGCCGGAAAAGGTTTTTCCTTCACCTCTGTTGGCTGGCTCCTCCCTATGCTCAACTTGTGCGTTGGTGTCTCTTTGCGCGAGACGCGCAATCAGCTTCCTTCCCTGCTGGGCAAGTGCCATCGCCGCACCAGCTGCCACCTCCGTTTCCGTGTCCCGTTATCTCTTCTGAGCGCTCCGTGTCTTCAAATGAATTCCGGGCGCCGTACTGAGGCCTGAGCTTCCGAACACCTCTTTTTCCCCACCGCTGATAGGGACGATGGGGCTGCAGGCACCTCGATGTTCCGTGCAAATCCCTTTGGGGCTCACAGTACGCGGTGCGAATCTTTCGCGCATTTTTTTTTTTTTGCTTCCGCATCACAGCTTTCGCTTGGGGCCACCTCTATTCAGGAAAGCGGTCGTTAACTTCTGCAGAAGCGGCTAATACAGCAAGCATAACTTTTTGTGTGTGCGGCGGATGGCGACCAGTGAATGGTGACAGAACAAAAACACACCTTTAAGCAATGAGCTGCCGCAAAAATTATGAGGTAGACTTAAAGGAGATGCCGAGATGCCTAGTACCTCTGTCAGCGTGATCTCTTCAACAGAAAGTTGCCTATACGCCCATAGTGCAGAATGGCTGTTCTATGTGGCAGGATCGAAGTGGCATGGTTTCTGAGGTGCTTCTGAGGAAACCCTTAGATATTTACATCAGCGTTCCTTCTAGAAACATCAAAGTAAATCTAGGCTTCGCAATTCTCACAGAAAATCAACTAAACGCCGAATGCCTTTCCGAGTTTTTTTTTTTCTTTCCTGGACACCTGATGTGAAAAAGTCCCATAAAGTTACGGCACGTGGTCTCGACCGCTCTCTCCTTATCGCTCGCACACATAGTTAGCCTGCAAAACACATATCTGCTCGGACATTTCAACTGGAAATACATCACCGCGGTGGCTCAGAGTGTATAGTGGTCGGCTGCTGACCCGAAGGATCCGGGTTCGATCCCTGCCGCTGCAGACCCGTGTATTGTGCGATGTCAGTGCACGTTAAGGAAGGCTAAGCCGTCGATATTATCTGAAGATAACGGTGGCTCTCATAGTCTGAGTCGCTTTGGGACATAAGAGTAACACGAACAATTGAGCGAGTTGGTACATCATTTGGCACAGCGTTTGTCCTTCGTTTTTCTTTCTCTTGGTGTCCCCTGAAGCAGCGCGTCCGAAAGTTTTAAAATTTGGGACAGTAAAACTCGTAGATCAAGCGCCAGATCTGCACGCTGTGTCTGTTATCCGGCACAAAAATGAAGAGCAAGTCTGTTAACACCCATCCCGCGTACTCCAAGTAAAGATAGTTTTGTAACTTCGCTATCATATATCCAAGAATGAAGACCAGTTCTTGTATTTAGAAGGACACACAGCTGCGCCTACCGTCAGCGTAGTTTCGTAGCAGTGTTTACACTTTTCCGCGCCGAAAAACAGAAGCAAGCAGCGCGACCATGTGCAGCATGAAGCCAGTTGTGCATATTGCATGGTGCGAGCTACTTAATGTACTGCGGTAAATCATTCTGTGCCAGAAGATCAGTCAGCAGTACTTGTGAAGGTGAAGAGGGGAAATAAAGATAGATTGAAGGCAGATGATTATGGGTGTGTGTAAGCTTTGCACAGGCACTAAACGCACTTTTCTTCTGCATCCACGAATGAATCGATGTTTGTAGAAGGACGGGAAACTCATCAAAACAACAATATATATTGCGTGGTCGCTAAGAATTTTCAGAAAAGGTTTAATAGCACCACTGCCATGCAAGAATATTGAGAGGCTTTCCATACATACTGCAAGAAAAATTAGATTTCTGGGAAATAAACGGCTGGTGGCACGCTGAACAATGTTTTCATGCAATATTTTATGTACTGTCGTATACAGCAGGCATTTTAGGAAAGACCACAACTACGTGAAAATATGATTTTGGTGATTGATGGTAACTTCTGAGGCATAGGGCACCAATGTTGGTGCACATCAGAATACAGGCGAATAACGTTAGCCGGTAAGAACGGTTAGCTGTTTGTAATGGTTAGCTTTTTAACTACTTAAGTTAGGTGTATACCTCAAATCAGTGATTTGTAGCTGAGTGTCAGTAACAGCCGTTGCAGTTTCTATTAGCCTCGGCGCTATGATCGTCTTTGTCGCGCACGCGCGTCCGTTCTCACCGCTGCTGACTAGACTGGAGGGGTAAGGTCACGTGACGCCGGCTACGCCACGGAGTGACGTACAATGGTGGGTGATGCTGAGCGCGCACAAATGGAGCACGAATTTACAAAACCGCGCGTGATGGCTAAGATTTGTATAGCCACACCGTAGAGGCTAATCACGTTGTCTGAATTCTAAGAATAAATACGGCAAACACTAACGGCTAGCTACTAAACTCAAATTGCAACAAGGCACCTTAATATTAATGTTAAAAACATGAACTACTAGAAAGCAGTTAAGCAGCTCAGTAATTAACATAATCTTTTTTCTGATGTCCGCCAGCATCGGTATAGCATGCTCTAAAAGCAATCGTTGTACGTAATAAAGACAATATTTAAGAATGTGTTGCTTTCCCCGCCGCGGTGGCTTAGTGGTGAGGGCGCTCGGCTACCGATCCGGTGTTCCAGGGTTCGAACCCGACCGGGGCGGCCGCGTTTTTGTGAAGGAAAAACGCTAAGGCGCCCGTGTGCTGTGCAATATCAGTGCACGTTAAAGATCACCAGGTGGTTGAAATTATTCCGTAGTCCTTCACTGCGGCATCTCTTCATTTCTTCTTTCACTTCCTCCTTTGCCCTTCCCTTACGGCACGGTTCAGGCGTCCAACGATATATCAGACAGATACTGTGCAATTTCCTTTCCCCCCAAAAACCAATCGTTATTATTATTAAAAATAAGTTGCGAGATTGCCTACTCGCAGGTTTCTGAGACGGAAAGCAGACCGCCTGTCTACTCATTTTATGACGGGCGCCAAGCCCTGTCGGGGTGAATGTTACTGGCTTGCCACTGTCTCAGTTTCTCAGACCATAGGCACTTTTATTCCTTTGCAAACATTTTATCCTTGAGCCCATGAACGAGCGCGCTATAGCTCAGAGGAGCAGGTGGTCATTGTGCGTCAGGGTGTGCACATCATAAGGAAAAAAAAGAATCCATGGAAAGACTGTGTAAAGGAAAACCCGCATTTAACTAGCAGAACCGCCGCCTGCTTCAGATAATTTGCATTATTGATGAGGAAGTAATGCACAAGAGAAGTGAACGCTGATCACCATCACCATAAGCGTGACTCCGCCCACTGCAGGGCAAAGGCCTCTCTAATGTCTCTCCAACCAACCATGTCCTTTGCCAGCTGCGCCCACCGTATGCCTGCCAACGTCTTAACCTCATCCGCCCACCTAACCTTCTGCCGGCCCCTGCCACGCTTGCCTTGTCATGGAATCTACTCCGTTACCCTTAAAGACTAGCGGTTATCTGCATTCGCATTACATTCCCCGCCCAAGCGTAATTTCTTCCTCTTGATTACGACCAGGGTGTCATTAACCCTGGTTTGTTCTCTTGCCCACTCTGGCCTCTTCGGTCTCAATGAAGCACCTTTTATTTTTCTTTGCATGGCTCGCTGTGTCGTCCTTAACTTAAGCTGAAACCTTTTCGTTAGCCTCGACGTTTCTGCCCCGTAGGTGAGTACCGGTAAGATACAGCTGTTGTATACTTTTCTGTATAGGGCAAACTGGTATTCACGATATGAGAGAATCTGCTATATGCGCTCCACCACATTCTTATTCTTCTGTCTTTTTCCTTCTCAAGATCCGAATCAGCGGCCACTGCCAGCCATAAGTAGACATATTCGTTTACCACTTCCAGCACCTCACTACCAATTATGAACTGCTATTGGCTTGCTAGTCGGTTGAACATTACTTTGGTTTTCTGCATGTTAATTTTTAGACCCACCATTCTGCTGTGCCTGCTTAACTCTTTGATCATGCTTTGCAGTTCATCTCCTGAGTGACTCTTCAAGGCAATCTCAACAGCAAATCGCAAATTATTCAGGTATTGTTCATTAACTCTTATCCCGAACTGTTCCCATTTCAAGCCACAGAACACCTCCTGTAAATAGGCGGTGAATAGCATTGGCGACATCGTGTTTCCCTGCCTGAGGCCCTTACTTATTGGAATTTTATTGCTGACTTTATGGAGGACTATGGTAGCTGTGCAGTTGCTAGAGACATCTTCCAGTATTTTCCCCGGTTCCGCAATGCCTGCATTACTGCTGAGGTTTCCACTGAGTCAAATGCTTTCTCGTAATCAATGAAGCCTATATATAAGGGATGGTTATGTTGACCATGATTTGCAATTCCCCTCCTGCGTGACTTAGGAAGGCAATGCCATAAGCGAATCGCAGATTACTTAGGTATTCTTTATTAACTGTTATCCCCAACTGTTCCCAATCCTTGCCTCGGAACATCTCCTGTAAGTCGTGTCTCCCTGCCTGACACCCTTCCTTATCAATTTCTTTAAAAGCATAAATGCGCCCCTCGACAGAAGAGAGTTATATGTGTATGTGCAGGCCCGTGTCGGCTATGAATGACTCAATCTCCATATTGGGGCCCACGGGTCCAGATTCGAGTGCCTGGTGGTCGCCTGTGGTGGTATATTTTGGAATTTTATTGCCGACTTTTCGGAGCACAAATGTAGCTGTGCAGCCGTTATAGATATCTTGCAGTGTTTTCACATAAGACTTTTATACACCCTGATACCGAAATGCTTGCATGACTCCTGAGGTTTTCACTGAGTGAAATGCATTCTCGTAATATATAAAGGCTATATATATATATATATATATATATATATATATATATATATATATATATATATATATATATATATATATATATATATATATATATATATATATATATATATATATATATATATATCGGAGCACAATTGTAGCTGTGCAGCCGTTATAGATATCTTCCAGTGTTTTCACATAAGACTTTTATACACCCTGATACCGAAATGCTTGCATGACTCCTGAGGTTTTCCCTGAGTGAAATGCATTCTCGTAATATATAAAGGCTATATATAGGGGTTGGTAATATTCTGCGCATTTCTGCATCGCCTGATTGATAGCGTGAATATGGTCTATTGCCGAGTATCCTTTATGAAAATCGGCCTGATCATTTGGTTGACTGAAGTCTAAGGTTGTCCTGATTCTATTACCGATTACCTTAGTGAATACTTTGTAGGAAAATGACAATAAGCTGATCGGTCATAATTTTGAAGCTCTTGGCGTCTCCTTTTTTATGAATGAAGACAATGTTAGAGTTCGTAAAAGCTCCTGGTACGCTGGAGGTTATAAGGCATTGCGTAAACAGGGTGGCTAGTTTGTCAAGCACAAACTCCCCTCCGTCTTTCAACAGATCTGCTGTTACCTGATCCTCATCAGCTACTTTCACTTTCACTTTAATACCTTAAAGACCTTCGTAAGAGGCTTTAACATAATGGGTGGGGCTCGCAGAAATGAAACATAGAATAAATACCGATATTTTAAGGCAGATATGCCGAGAATAAATTGTCATCGTGTAAGCGGGAAAGTTTCAGAAATAAGTGGTTATGAGGTATCTTGTCAAATGCCTTTGCAATGTCGAGGAAAATTGCGTCAGTTTGGAGGTTAGCATCAAGGCTGGCATGCAGGTCACGAACTTTCACGACTTTCACGGGAGTATTCCTTGTGAACTCTGTGCTGCGATGAGCGAAAGAACTTGTTTAGATTCAGAAACTGCATAGTTAAAGAGTAAATGACGTGTTCCATGAGTTTGCAAGGTATGCTGGTGAGTGATATGAGCCTGTAATTAAGCGGTGAATATTTGTTACCCGACTTCTGGACCAGAACGACCTTCCCCACTTTGCAGGTATTGGGTTCGACACCTGTAGAAAGAGACTGCGAAAATAGGAAGCATACAAACTTGGTAGAAGTATGATTAATATTTTTTAGTACCTTGTAGTCATTTCGTCAAAGCTGGTAGATGGTGACAACTTTAGTTTATCTATAAGGCATGATATACCTGTTTCAGAGAAAGGAACGGCTGGCATTACAGTTGTTCGGTGATTTGCTTTCATGAGGGGCGCGGTTCCTGTTTTTTTTTGTGTATACAGATTTGAAGGCGGAATTAAATATGCTAGCACAATCAACATCGGAAATAACATACCCGGAACCATCAGTGAGGGCAACAGGGCGCATAGATTGCATGCTTAGGAGCTGCCAGAATTTAGTCGGGTTATCTGTAAGTACGCTGGGCAGGTCAGTGTGATAAAATGACCGTTTAGCGTTTTTTACTGCGACCACTTATGCCTCTTCAGCAGCGTAATATTTAGTATTTTTCCTAGGCGCAGTCATTATCACTCGGTTTTTCACTGCGGAACAAGCGTTTGTTTTTATTTTGTAATCTTCCAAGAGATTTGGTGAACCATGGCTGCTGCTGTTTTGCGCGGAAGCTGCATTTGGGGTCATGTTTGTTAGTGAGTTTGGTCATGTTATGTTTAAATATAGAAACGTTCTTGTGGATACTTTGTTCCTGAAATGAATGCTGAAATGATGGGAAAAAGTCTTCCAATTCTCAGTTGATGGCCTCGTAATTTTTTTTTGTGGTAAAGAGTAATTGTTTTTCGAAGCATTTTTTTTTTATTATTGAAGTGAAGGTAAATGACGCAGGATGACTTTGTGATCTCTAATTTCCGGCAGATAAGTAATGGAGTTGAGGCTGTCGGGGTGGCTAGATAGTGCAAGATCAAGAGTGTTAGCAGTTGCTCCGGCGATGCGTGTGTACTGGGCAAGGTTAAATTTTAAGCACACATCCAAAAACTCCCGCGATTCATCCTTCTAAAAATAGGCTGAAGAGGGGTATTCCAATCTATGCCAGGATAGCTAAAATCTCCAAAAAGGAGGGAGTGTGCATTAAGGTGCTTTGTTGTAAGTTCGTTCAAAATGCTGTGCAGCTTTCGGAGATTCGAATTCAGGGCTATTACAACTGAACAAACTCCAATTAATATTGATACCGGTGTGGCGCGACAAAGGAGCCATAATATTTCAATGTCTGGTTAGATGTTAATATAGGAACTCTTTAGCTGCTTGCTTGTAGCGATAAGGACACCACCCGTTCGGAAGCCTTTGCGATCAGCACGGAAAAGATTAAAATTTGGTAGGTTGGACAGAACTTCAGTGTCGCCCACATTATGGGTCACCCAAGTCTTTGTCAGCACGTGCAGACTGCTGCCCGTTGAAGACACGAGACTGGACACACTATCGCACTTAGAAAGCAAACTGCGCATGTTAGTGCTTCGAACCCGACCGCGGCGGCTGCATTTTTATGGAGGAAAAACGCTAAGGCGCCCGTGTGCTATGCGATGTCAGTGCACGTTAAAGATCCCCAGGTGGCCGAAATTATTCCGGAGCCCTCCACTACGGCACCTCTCTCTTCCTTTCTTCTTTCACTCCCTCCTTTACCCTTCCATTACGGCGCGGTTCAGGTGTCCAACGATATATGAGACAGATACTGCGCCATTTCCTTTCCCCCCCAAAAAAACAAATATTATGTTAGTGCAGATAACTTAAAAGGAAATATTCTGTGGAGGAGAGGTATTGCAAGGGTTAGGTATATGACGATGGTGAGGTAAGCGGTATGCTATTTCTTTAACCGATTCTGTGTCAGTATCAAAAGCGTAGCATTTTTTGCGGCGAAATAGGGTCTTGTACCGCAAGGAAAATGGTCCGGTTTGTGCTCTTGCAAATGTGACAATATGCTTGCGGGATTTTAAAACAGGGTGGGTAAAATCTTGTCCGGTGCTATAATTTGTATCCTTTAACATGGATCCTAAAATTTCAACGACAGAGTGTAGAACACGGATCTTGTTTTTAAATGGTGACAGCAGGAACAGACTATGGCCTACTGTGATTGAATGTGTGCGTAGATGGTGTCTTCCGGAGTGGACTACTTTATACTGTGAGTGAATGTGTGTATGGAGTGTGGCACTACAAGGACCTATGTTCTACTGTGACTGAATATGTGCATAGATGGTGACCTCTGGAGTGGACTGTGATGTGAACTGTGTGGATTGATTGTGTGCATAGAAGGTGACTGCGGGAGAGAATGTGTGCTATTACAAGAGACTGTGCGCTTAGCGGGGTAGATGCGGCATTGTTAATACCGAAGGGACGCTGCGGTGGAGCAATTGCCGGCAGATAAAGCAAGGCTAACCCCACCTGTAGCATTCAACACCTCAACCTCAACCTGTCATGCAGGGTGACATAATAATAATAATAATAATAATAATAATAATAATAATAATAATAATAATAATAATAATAATAATAATAATAATAATAATTGGTTTTGGGGGAAAGGAAATAGCGCAGTATCTGTCTCATATATCGTTGGACACCTGAACCGCGCCGTAAGGGAAGGGATAAAGGAGGGAGTGAAAGAAGAAAGAAAGAGGGAGGTGCGTAGCGGAGGGCTCCGGAATAATTTCGACCACCTGGGGATCTTAAGCGTGCACTGACATCGCACAGCACACGGGCGCCTTAGCGTTTTTCCTCCATAAAAACGCAGCCGCCGCGGTCGGGTTCGAACCCGGGAACTCCGGATCAGTAGTCGAGCGCCCTAACCACTGAGCCACCGCGGCGGGTCATGCAGGGTGACACGATCTCGACAATGACGTTCACCGCCTGTTTACAGAAGGCATTCGGAAGCCTGGATTGGGAAGAGATGGAGACAATAGTTAATGGCGAATACTTAATTTGCGATTCGCTGATGACATTTCCTTGCTATGTCACTCGAGCGATAAATTGCAAAACATTATCAATGAGTTATACAAGCAGAGCCATACTGTGGGTGTAAGAATCAATATGCGCAGAAAACCAAAGTAATGTTCCACAGTCTCGCAAGAGAACAACAGTGCCCAATTGGTAGCGAGGTGCTGGAAGTGGTAAGGGAATACGTCTACTTAGGGCATTTAGTGACTGCAGATCCGGATCACGAGGGTGAAATAATAGGAAGAATAAGAATGGTGTGGAGCGCATTTGGAAAGTTCTCTCAGACCATGATTGGCAGTTTACCAATATCGCCCAAGAAAAAAGTATATTCAAGGTGTACCTTACCGGTACTCCGCTCTGGGCCAGAAACGTGGAGGCTAACGAAAAGGATTCAACTTAAGTTAAGGACAGCACAGCGAGCTATAGAAAGAAAAATGATAGGTGAAACATTTAGAGACCGAAAGAGGGCAGAAGTGGGTTAGGTATCTAACACGGGTTAATGATTTCCAACTCGAATTAAAGTAGAAGAAATGGCCTCGTGCGGGGTATGTAATGCGAATGCAAGATAATGGATGGCTCTTAAGGGTAGTAGTCTGAATTTAAATTAAGCCTATCCTGTGCCAGCTGCGCCCACCGTTCTGCGGGGACAAGGTGGCCGACGCTGGCACAGGACAGGCTTAACTGCTTTGATATGAGAAACGCCTTTGTCCTGCAGGGGGCGTAGTCAGGCTGATGATGATGGTGACTATATGCAAGGTTCACAAAACAGTTTCATGAGGTTAGGTGTGGCGTCAGTCATGGAAGCTTCTCCGGGAGTGTTGTTTCCCGCAAATCCGGCTAGAGAATTCGATTCAGTGCGACGTGGTGCGTTCAGGCTTGGGATAACGTGACGAGATTGCTTGGAGAGCTGGCAGGTGCGTGCAGAGAATACCCCTCTTACGTAATCGAGGAAACAGGACGTGTACAGGAGCCCTCACCAGACGCACAGAGGAGCATCGCTTGAGCACACGCAAGCTCCGCAGGGAGTAGAGTGGCTCGCAGCATGAAACGCCGTCCTCCAGCGACACACACACCCAGTCCCCCCCTACCTAATGCTACAAGCCTACCTGCATGTTCGCCTCACACGGTCACCTAATGCTACACGTATGGCGCTGGACACGCAGTAAGTAGCCTGCTTCAAACACAGTATTTAGCTGTGCTCTTGTACTTGCCTCGTAAATCGTTCTATGCTCCGCAGCAATCTATATTTGCCGCTGCAGCAATCTATATATAATGTCTATACTAATGGCCACATTTAACGATGCTTTCCGAACCCTCCGCACTGTCAGAGCTCTCGAAAAACATCGTGCACGTCGCCACAGCGCTCCACAACCCAGCTGCTTCTTTTCTTCTGGCTGTGACGGCATCCGCAGAGAAGGTTAAGATGACTTCTTGTGCTTCTTGGAGATTAACAGGCACATTTTCAACTACTCTTAGAAGTTATAACACACACTTTTTTGCGCATGGCGCAAAGGCACTTCATAGCGTTTTAGCAGCCCGCCGATAGATAGCGGCTGATGACTGGCTTCGAGGTGTATGCGCGAGACGCTCCTGGTTGCGAGTATCTCATTCTGGTCTATAGTATGGCAACGATATACATTGTCATGTAGTCACAGCTATTTCATGTTAAATGGGATTAATCGCTCGGTATACCAGCAATAACTTGACCGAGGTCTTAATCAAGTAAAAGCATCGCTTTACGGATAGAGTTGTCGCAGATGAGTTGAGCGCTGCCCAACGGTAGTGAATTATTAGTGTCCAGAACGACGCGAATTGAGAATGGTAAGTTACAAGAGCAGTTGGGCATCCCCGGAGAGCAGCGGTTCCAGCCTGCCTCTCTGAAGGGCCTGCTTGCAGTCTCGGGCCCTGTATGCCCGCCGTGCCTGAAACAAGGTTCTGCAACAAATGAAAAAGCTTCAGAAAGTAGCCGGAACAGTCTTCCACGTGCGAGTACCTGGAACAGTGCTGCTCATAACACTGACTGATTTAACTGAAAAGCGGTTGCACATTGTTTATTGCTTTTGTATCTGTAACGCGGTTTCATGCATCTAAGTGGAACTTGTTCAAACATGTTTTCTATGCAGACCAGATTATGAGTGAGTCATGCTTTTGCTAGCCATTTCTCGTGAAACTCACGCTGGAAATTTTTCTGAACGGCTGCGAGTACACTTTTTTTGAACCTGTACGAGACGAGTTCTAGCCATATTTTCTAATTTAAGGCGAGCTCAAATTTAACGTTTAAAGTCCTTTGCAATAACCATGGGCACGCATCAGTATCATTTTAACGAAAAGCATAATCTGTACTGCTTCAGTTATTACTCTGGCCATAACTTACTGCAGCGAAAGAAAAGCTGGCACGCTTCAGTACCCCTCTTCCTTACAATACCTGCTTCTGGAGGAAACTTTCGCTGAGCTGCGCCGGCACAAAATGACGTAAAATGCAAATTCCGAACTCCGATTTGTGGACAGCATGTCATGTGCGCAGCCCTGTACAGCCACTTCACAGATTTAAATTTGAGCATGTTCTTTATTCTGCTGAAGCGGCGAGATAATGTTTGCTGCTTTCTGATCTGGGTGACACTTGATTTATTTATTTTATTTAATCATACTACAGGCCCTTTTCATTCCCGTGAAAAAGTATTTACAAAAAGTTTTGCGTTAAAGACACGCAGAAAAAAAATATCAGTGTTCTCTCATCTAAAAATATGTACACTCAAATGAAAGGAGACAACTAAACATCGCAGTCACAGTTCTTAATAAATTTATCAAACGAATCAACGGACGTACACTCTACAGTATTTCCTGGCAATTTATTCCAATAGGAAATGGCAGCAGGAAATAGGCAGTGCTTGTGGATATTTTCATGACTGACTGGTTGACGATCTATTTTACTGTGATTGGTTCTAGTGGAGTTTTTGTTACGAGGGTGCAAGTATAGTTAGTTCGAAATTGTAAAGTGGCTATGATACAGTTGGTACAGAAACATTATTTTATTTATGTATTTATTTGTGCATACTGCAGCCTTGATAAGGCTATAGCAGGAGTGAGCAGGGAGAGAAAAAAAGTCATCCAAGAAAATACCAACGTGTAAACAACTAAGATAATAAAAAATGTCACTGACAAGTAATTACCACCAAAAACTCTTCAATGGCTAGCGAGCGGGCGTTTTCAGGCAGCGAATTCCAGACTTCAATGGCCAGGGGAAATAAGCTATGTTTGGACGCCTCAGTGTGGCAGAAGAAAGGGGTAAGGTTCAGGATATGGGAACTTACAGTGATTGAATGCTTGTTAAAGCTCAAATAATTGTTTAATGAAGAAATACGCTGACAATCTAGAGATGTTCTACGATGTAGCAGTGCTGGTGCTCGAATGATCATGTTGGTAGCGATAGTCTCTGTAGAGTTCTCTGAGTAAACAAACCGTGCAGCTAATTTCCAGATGCGTTCTAATTTCTTAATTTAGGTATTTCTCTAGGGGCTTTAGACCTGACCTGCATATTACAAGGTGGGTCTGATAAGTGTTTTATATGCACTGATTTTAATATGAGCACCTGCGTTACGTAGTTTTCTCCGTAAATTGTTTAGTTGCCTTGACATTTAGAACAAATTGATTTGATGTAGGGTTCCCAGTGATGTTAGGGTGAGTCTCAGATACTTCACGTGATCGTATTTTTTGGCCTGTGAGTCGCCAAGCGTGTATGTGAAATTTAGAGGTTGCTTCTTATTAGTGAATGCGATGTTCATGATCTTACTCGCATTTAATTGCATTCCTCCAATCTCACGCCAAGCATTGATTGACTTTAATGGATCGTTAAAGAGAATTTCGTCTTCTATTTTTTCCTGATTTTGTACACAACACAATCGTCAGCAAAAGGATGGAGATCAGTTGATGAAGGGACACACAAGTGAAAATCATTGACGTAGACCAGAAATAAAAGAGGCGCAAGAACGCCCCGCGGCGTACACCTGAGTAAACGTGCAGGTTCTGTGAAAGGTTTTCGTCTATGTTAACTAATTGTTTTCTACTCTGTAAATAACTTAAATAACTAGCAATCTATGGCCCTATGTTAAAATATATAACAAGCGGTAATAATTTTGTTATAGGGTCATCATTATAAGGTCATAAACTTCCGCATTGCAGAATATGCTGCTCAATTTTTAGGAAATTACCATGATCCTAAGATGAAGTTGCGCAGCTTTTGCATGAACACCGTTTTTCTCCAGGGTAGTTTTCAGCAACCAGTTCAAGCAGGTCGTTATCCAAGCGAAAAATAGCGCAGTATGTCGCAAAGTGCAATATCAAACGTTATCATTCCTCCCTCAATTTGCTGTGTTTTACCAGGACCAGGAAAGGGAAGTTTTGAATCCGCCTCGTCTATTTTGTTTTATCAACACAACCGTGAGAGTTATCTTCTCTGAGCGAAGAGCTGCCCTAGCTAGCAGCCTTTCAATGGTTTTTCTTTTCTTCCTGGCCCTTCACTCTAGGCTATGTGTCTCTGAAGCGTGCATTTCACTTCTTTTCAACAGCCACTTCAGCACGAGTGGATCGGCCTGCAGTGCGCTCCTCACATCTGGCGCAGGCACGACGGTGCCCGTTCTCACAAAATTTGACAAGCAACTCCACTCGTTGACAGGAACCAATTTCCAGACCAGTTGTTTCCGACGCATCCTGTCGCCTTGAGAAGAGCTTCACTGCAATGCCTTAAAGCGACGTGACCTTCTTCCTCTTTAGACCCCCTCTTTGTGCGCACTGTACCGCCTTATCTTCCATCTGTCAGTGCGCGATGTCGCCTCTTGAGAAGGAGAAAATCATAGTCTCCTGGCAAGCATCAATTCCGGCCCTGTTCCCTCAAGCCTCTGCCCATTCGAGTCTGATCGGTGGCTCGAAATAGTGGTGCTGATACGAAGCGCTCAGGATAAGTGGATTCACAGCTGTTGGTCGAAATACGACGGCGATCAAGACAAGGGGCAAACGTAAAGGGCTTTGAAAAGTGCTGCTGCATTGTTCGAGACTCTTTCTTTTCAATTATCTCTAGAGAAATCAGATGGGCGCCATGACGTCTGAAATATGAAACAAAAATTGTAGCTTGAGTTCTCAAACATGTACTGAGGTAGCTGCAATGTTAATTAGTGACGCGTACTCACACTGTCGTCATGAGACAGCGAAAGTGATGCTGTGAAAATGGTCGGTGAATCATCGTTTCAGTTCGCAGTGAACTAATTTGAGCCGTAGCCTCGACGGCGGACACGCAGCGTATGCCTTCACGTTGCTTGCTAACCGCCGGTTCACCCGATGATTCTCTTACCAGCATTTAGCGCCTTGTGAACACCAGCACCAGTATTGGCTCGTGTTCATCAAGCACATCCTTTGTTGAGATGACTGCCGCAGAAGAAATTTTTGCCCATAGATGGCAGTTTCTCGGCGCAGCTGTGTCTGCTTTCACTTTCACTGTTGGATACTCTTCATCGCCCTGGATCAGCCGGTCTACATATTCGATTATGCACACCAGCTCTTCCATTGTGGATCTCCTGGGGTCACAGCCCAAGCTGGCACTCGACCTCTGAGAAAAATGAATGCCCATGCATTCCGAATGATGAATCTAGTTGAAGTGGCGATCGATAAATAGTTCTGGGCGTATTTTCATTGCTCATCGTATGCGTGTTTCGAAGAGTTATGCAGTTGCACTCCGACATGCGACCAGTGCAGCTTGCACATAACATGAATGCGAAAGGTTAAGTATTTTTTTGCGATTGAAAAGCTTTGGCAAAATCATTACTTCGTTGTGGAAGTGATAGGCTTCTGTTATTTATTTCAGAAATACTGCCAGCCTTCACAGAAGGCCTTAGGCAGGAGTGGGACGCGCATGCATTGTTTAAGAAAAAATGCACAGCAAAAGAGACAAACCAGCATAACAAGAGGAAAACCTAAGAAATCAAACATGGTCATCCCGATTGGGACCTGCGACCGAAAATATGGGTCGAAAGACCTACACACCAAAACGCTGTTCATACAGTAAAAGTGACAACCAGAAAGAGCAAAAAATTTTATTTTGTCGCCGTGGTGCCTGAGTGGTTACGGCGCTCGGCTGCTGGCCCGAAAGACGCGGGTTCGATCCCGGCCGCGGCGGTCGGAATTTCGATGGAGGCGAAATTCTAGAGGCCCATGTACTGTGCGACGTCAGTGCACGTTAAAGAACCCCAGGTGGTCGAAATTTTCTGGATTGATGGCCAGGCCGGAGATGGAGTCGGCAGGCGGAGGAGGCCGACGAGCGCAAAGACGTTGCTTGCGCAACTCGTCGAAACTCTGGCAAAGGGTATACACCGAGGTAACGGTGGTGGGACTCTTCGCTAACAACAGCTGAAAAGCATCGTCATCGATACCCTTCATGATGTGTTTGATCTTGTCAGCCTCGGACATAGCCGGATCAACACGCTTGCAGAGGTCTACTACGTCTTCAATGTAGCTGGTGAAAGTCTCATCCGTGTGCTGAGCTCGGACGCGCAGGCTCTGCTCAGCGCGCAGTTTCCGCACTGCAGGACGGCCGAAAACCTCCGCAAGGGTGCTCTTTAGAACGGCCCAAGTGGGAATGTCGGCCTCGTGGTTGCGGAACCAGAGGTTCGCGACATCACTGAGGTAGAAGATGACGTTGGTAAGCTTGACGCGGTCGTCCCAGTTGTTGTGGCGGCTCACCCGTTCGTATGATTCCAGCCAATCTTCCCCGTCCTGGTCGCTATGGCCGCTGAAGACAGCGCGGTCGCGCTGCCGGATGGCACAGGAGCAGATGACTGGCTGCGACGTGGCGGCGGGCTGTTGGCTGGCCTCTGTAGTGGACATCGGGATGGTGCGGCTGCGAAGGTCCACGGTGATGGTGAAAAGGGGAACACAGCAACCTCCACCAAATGTAGAGCGGTTTATTGGCACGATGGAAGCGCCGGCTACGAAGACCTTGGCACAGGCAATCTACGAGGCAGAGAGCCGAGAGACCAGACACAAGCGGCAGTGTTCCATCCAGCACGAGCTTTCCGCCGGGGCACTTGGAATGAAGAAGATGAACCAGCCCCGAAGCCAACGACGACGAAGTGCTCGCGCCGCCGGTTGGATGCTCGTGCTGAATGGAACACTGCCGCTTGTGTCTGGTCTCTCGGCTCTCTGCCTCCTAGATTGCCCGTGCCAAGGTCTTCGTAGCCGGCGCTTCCATCGTGCCAATAAACCGCTCTACATTTCTTTATTTCCTTCCTTCCTTCCTTCCTTCCTTCCTTCCTTCCTTCCTTCCTTCCTTCCTTCCTTCCTTCCTTCCTTCCTTCCTTCCTTCCTTCTTTCCTTCCTTCTTTCCTTCCTTCCTTACTTCCTTCATTCCTTCCTTCCTTCATTTCTTTTTCCATCATTCCTTCCTTCCTTCTTTCCTTTCCTCCTTCCTTCCTTCCTTTCCTCCTTTCTTTTTTATTTCTTCCCTCTTTCTTTCTTCCTTTCTACCTTCCTTTCTTTCTTTCCTTCTTTTATCTTTTTCCTCACTGCGCATTTAGTTTTACAAGCGGCTCATTTTGATGTAGGCGGAACGAAAAAGACACCATTCAGTGCCTTGACCTCTGTGGGCCGTGTTTTCCAGATAGCTGGCTGCTAAATTAAAAAAAAATAAGACCTGAAAAACAGGTCGATGCCAAACATACTTGCCTTTTGTCTATTACACTAGAAGCTGTTTAGGTTTTAATTTGCATCATTTGATTGACTTCCTTGTGAATTTTGGTCTCTTTAGAGCGCCGCTTTTAAGTATCAGTCCTCTGTAGCATGAAATAGCTTGACATTTCCTTTAAACATCTAACTGAAAAGCTGCACGTGAAGCCTTTCTTCTGATGCTGTACTTTTTTCAGAAAACGGGGCCCAAACAGGCAAGTTGAAAAAAATTTAGTTGTATTTCCTCAACTTTTTCTCACGGCACTCATGCCCACATTATTTTCAACTGAAAACACACCGTTGAAAGGTGAATATCTTACTCTCCATAATGCACTAAAACTTGTTTTATACCAAAAGCGGCAGGGTCGCACTTATCGCGCAAACATTGTAAAAAACGGCCAGTGACCGCACAAGCGTGAGACTCCACTTTTAAAGAAGAAAGACTCGTTAAAGACCTGCGAAAAAGCGGTGGGAGCGTGCATCACCAGAAGAGCAGCTTCGATTCAGCTGCACTAAAGAGACAAGTCTACGCTGACTGTCGCAGCCCGTGGAGGAGAACGCGAGGCAAACGGCGAATAATATCGATCTGTTTGCGTGCTCTAGCTCGGGTGCGAGTAGAGAGGAGAAAGGCACGAAAGAAAAAGGAATCTTTGATCGGGGCAGGGGCTTATTCATGTGACAGTTTTGACCATGAGCACTATATAAAATCAAGGCTACTGTGATAAACAGAAGCATAAGAACGAAAACGAATGAGGTTGCTGTGGCAACCCGGTATTCCTTTCGCTCTGATTTTTCATGTTTGAACGGCGCTCGGCTGCTGACCCAAAAGACGCGGGTTCGATCCCGGCTGCGGCGGTTGAATTTCGATGGAGGCGAAATTCTAGAGGCCCGTGTACTGTGAGATGTCAGTGCACGTTAAAGAACCCCAGGTGGTCGAAATTTCCGGAGCCCTTCACTACGGCGTCTCTCATAGCCTGAGTCGCTTTGTGACGCTAGACGCCCATAAACCAAACCAATCTTCATGTTTGCTGAATGAATGCCGGCTTTTATGTAGAAAAACATCACCTGATGTGGCATGGCGAATCTGCTAGCTGCTGCAAAGAATGTTTCGAACGAATAGATTTAGGAGCGTTCAGGTGTCCCGAAAAAAAAAATGTATGTAAGAGTGACACGTGCGCGAGCAATAATATATAATAAGGCTCAGAAAAAATCTGTTGGCGGTCTAACCTTGCTCTTCTAGAGCAAGATTGCCGGGACAAAGAGGCGGGCGATCCTTCGCAAAGGTGAAAGAAATTGAGCGCATGAATGCCAGTGTGCTCACAGTATGGCAAGTATGACAGAAAAGTAGGGCAGTAAGAGAAAAATGAGAGCCAGTTGAGACTACGAAATTATAACTTACAGCCGAAATCTTGGGAACGAATATATAGGAATGAGAAAGCATCTAGTTCTTGAAACGATATTTATTACGTGAAATTTCCCTCCTGCCTCGATAAGGTAAAGGCTGAGAGTTTGCTGTTCGCTTCCTGCTTGGTGTTTTCTCCCCTGAGTTCCTGTTTTAGTGAAGACGAAACGGTAGCACAAGGATTTGATTTGTGTGCTCTTCCCTCCGCCCATGTACCGCTCTGTGTGTTTTGGTTTGCCGGAACATGACGTAGTCAAAAGAGTGCGTGAAATGCCCCTCTCGGCGTGTGCCAAAACTTTTTTTCTATAATCTACATAGCGAAACATTGCCCGTTTGGTTAGAAAAAAAAGAGCCTTTTTTTGTGTCCACGGAAAACTGCCACCTTTGAGATGTTCTAGAAAGTATTGAGAATTTTTGCATCGATTGCAAAGATGCAATACTGTTTTGGAATATTTTGCAAAGGTCTTTGAAAAAAAAATAAACAAGGCTATCGCCGGAGCCGAACACGCCTTGTCTTGAACCGCAGTACACTCTCGCGCTATATATTGAACATAGTTTTCGTGATCAACTAATACTACCATCAAAACTAATATTCCTGCTTTGAGCTATGTGGTGGAAGTGACAGAGAGATGTTCGCTCCATGCGTTGGCGGGGACAATGTTGTGGCGGAAACACGGCAGTAGAGCAATACGCTTTCAATACGACAATATTTAAGTTCGAAGTTCATTTTACCACAAAACAAAATGATACATGAGATGTGGTAGGGAGGATGGGAAAAAAGCTACATATAATTAGCTTGACTAGCCCCACCTCCCAATAACTGAGAGCGGACGCTTTGATATTGGTGAGGAGCACAGATTCACACAACTGCGATGCTAGTTTGTAAACAACCCCGTTACATCGCAAATTGCAATAAACAGCCAAGTATTAGCAAGCATTAGGTATACAAAAGACGAATACAAGTCAAGTTTAGAAAGTGCACGCAATTTCTCTATTGGGAAGTGGTATTTATTTAAAACTTGTGGAATGCTAGACTGAACCATCTGAAATCCATAATATGTGCGAGTTTTATAATTACTGCAGTAAAAAGACGGCACTGGAGCATAGGCCGCTTACCTACATAGGGCAAATTGGCATTGACGATGAAAAAGTTGAAAACGAGCCGAACTTGGTTACTGAGAGCTCAATCGCGCTGTCATGTACACGGCGGTGTTTTCCACCTGCAAAACTTTGTGCTTTCGCACGATATTTCGTGCTTAGCAACTCTAAACCACCCGCATTTTTCAAAATTTTTACTAATTTTTTTGCCTATTTTATATATTCCTTCGATCATCGCTACGCCGGCGCTGTGCTTCACCCTCGATGGCTTCCAAGCCGGGATCTTGGGGTGCAGGCGCTTCATTATATTTTACGTTTAGGGCAAATCAGCTGCGCTTTGAATACGCAACTGTCAGCTACCGGAGGCACACAGCGGTCCCTTTTAGTGGTAGGAGCCGGAGCGGAGCAAAGAAAAAGCACGGATGCAGGAGAAGCGTGGCTTATGCAATGGAGACAGGTGCCGGGATTCAAGACCGGGGCCTCGACACAGGTGTCCCGGCTTCCAGACCTGGGGATCCGAAAACTGCGGGTGATGGCCAGAAGGCTCGACACTGGACGCATTTTGTTGCGTCTCGGTGTTGAGATCTTTTGTTTTTTGCCTCTAATTCACCACCGAAGTTTCATTTCGCAAAACAAGGATAACCCTAGCTAACGGGTAGCCGGTAACTTTAAGAAGGGAACGCCGTTCACAAGCATGCTGCCCCAGTCAGAAGTAAGCGCAAGGTACGCAGGCAACGTCCGTATTGTTTTCGCACTCTCTTTCATGAAGCGAGCGAAATATTTCCGCTCTTTTGAAAGGTTTCGCCGTATACACACTTGTATTTTTGCACAGTGAGCCAAGTAACAACAACAACAACAACAACAACAACAACAACAACAACAACAACAACAACAACAACAACAACAACAACAACAACAACAACAACAACAACAACAACAACAACAACAACAACAACAACAACAACAACAACAACAACAACAACAACAACAACAACAACAACAACAACAACAACAACAACAACAACAACAACAACAACAACAACAACAACAACAACAACAACAACAACAACAACAACAACAACAACAACAAACAAACAAACAACAAACAACAACAACAACCCTAGCATGCACGCATGTAGTCGAGCCGCTTGTGTATCGCTAAGCATACCGTGTTTTAATTATTGCGGATTCCTGGGATTATCCTCACACTCAAAGAGGGAATTTCACGCGGCTCTGAGTTTTGTTTCTGTTGAGCGTTGCTAAGCGAAAAGCGAGAATCGGAAGCGGACGCTGAGGGAAGGTTGTGCTGTGCTTCGTCTGTTAGCGCTGGACAAAGTATGTGCGCTGCTCTGTGAGTGCAATAATAACAAACGATTGCAAACAGAAGGTAACAGGGTGGCATTAACGCTGCTCTTGTGCGATCATTCAGATGAGGTCGATGAAGTGCGCGCACTCCAATTAGCCGCTAAAATATTAAACTGCCGGTAGGAGCCATTAACTTTCTTTCAGCTTAAGCATATCGCACACTGCGTAAGCTCTGCAGCTTCCGGGTACGCCCGCTCTGTTTGAACAGCTTTTAATACTATTCGTTCAAGCACACAAAATAATGCCCTGCTACAGCCCATGCAATCCCTAAATGCAGAGCAACATCACGTTTAGGACACTCAACGCGCTGCTTCGTGCTTGTCCCATCGGCTGCCAGTCATAAGCGGCTACACAGTGCCGTTGCATGAGCGCTACTTCACGCGCATTCCACTGTGCAATAGAACCTAATGTCTGAGACAATGTTGTGCACGTGGGGCGCTAACTACATAGAAAAATATTAGGCTCAGTATTTTTTGGCAGTCCCCAAATATTACGAGACACATTTATAGCAGCATTCGTCCACTACTCACAGCTGACCACGAGTCTTAAATTCAGGTTCAGCTGGGCTCTATTAGCGCGACTGCGTTAAGGAGCAAGCGTCACAAAAAGGCAGGCGTCGGCGTCGTTGGTCATGAGCGAAAAATGCACGATAAAAATTCTCATATCAGCAACCTAAGTGAGCTTCCTAAGTGGAAGATAAGTCACCTAGGTCCCGTAAACTTGTGGCTTCATCAAAACTTGCCTGTGAGCAAACTGCCCAACGTGGGAGGCGGCAGTTAAATTAGTGATTGGGCGCGAAAGGTTGGGTCAGGGCAGCGGCGCATCGCTTATACACTGCGCCAGGATTTCTACGAGGACTCCCAGGAATCTATGAATGTTAAGTAGAGAATGACTAATTTCGCATATATGGATGTTCACCCATTACACGCTATCGTGTCGTACCCTTAAGGTGGAGATCAAGTCTCCCCTCCAATTTTTTTTCGCTTTCCTTTCCTTCAGTTTCTTTTAGTCTTGTAGTTTTTTTTGTTTTGCTACCTGAAAGTTTTCTGTAAATCTGAAAAACAAAAGGATTGGTTCGGACGGAAGACAAATGCTGTCTTCAAGCATGCTGCATGCTGTCAGTGACTTCACCAAACCAGCAATTTGCACTGGGTGCGTTCTATGCGCACTTCGTTTCTGTGAAGCGTTCATAAGGCATATGAAGGACATCCCAGCGGTTTGACGATTACATCTGTGGTAATGAGAATGCTCTGGGCTAGCTGGCACATATTTTTCTTTTGCAATTGTTTCATTTGTTTGAAATAATGTGGCGTTAAAATTCTTGTCATGCAAGTGGCTCGCCAAAGAATTTTCTTCTTTTACATACCGGTTGAATTTCTTTAACGTCTACAAACTGTGAGGTATAGGTTTGTGCGGTTTGTGCAGGTAAAATGTGCAGCAAGGCGGACATTATTTATGCGATATAGTTGAATAATTAACGATTATTTACCAATAATCACTCATTAACTGTTTATTATCGATTCGTAGCTGACCTTTTTTACTTCTGTCGTAGTATCGTCGCTGTAATCACGTCGCTTCTGCTTCTATTTTCTCCCTTAGAAAAGAGAGCGGCGCCATTTTATAAATCTGCAACGCGGGAAAGACAACTCAACGATCTTTCAAATGCGTGCTTCTTGCATTAGATAATTCGAACGACAATGCTGATTGAGAATAATTAAAAACTGGGCTCAAATTTGATTTTGATGGCCTTCAATTTCTTAATTAATCTTGCCCCCAAAATCAAAAATAAATAGTTAATTAGTAATTTTAGTTAATTAATCGTCTGAATATTTAATTCTAACGAGCACATAATGCCTGCCTTGCTTTACAATCCGCCTCCACAGACCGTCCCCACGCATTTCTCGCTGTTCCAATGCGATATCATTAGAAGCCTCACCGGGGGGAAATGCGTCTTCGGTCATATATTTCCCACGACCAAAAGTGGCGCCACCATACCGGAAGTGATAAATATACGTTTCGATATCTCTTCACTACGTCCTTGTCGCTACTGCAGCAGACAGATGTGCAGGAGTGCGCAAACACAACCGTGAAAGGTTGACACAAAGCTCGACGTAAATGCATCAATATTATCCAGTGCCAACACGCAACGTATTTAAGTGTACGCCGGATTAAAAGAAATGAATATATGAAAAAGTTAAAAAAAACTTTCGACCCGCCTCATATTTGTGTCTTCGGCCTGCCGCATGCGTTGAGCGCTTCAAAGCATGGCACACTGCCTGGCCTGCTCGCATGACCCTTCTGCAAGGCGACTGTTGACCCACGATGCCATCACCACAACTGCGGCGGCCGCTACTGCGCTGGCGCACATAATGCAGCGCCGCCCAGTCATCTCTGCATACCTCGTCGCTTGCCCAATAACCACTTTATTTCGACCATGTTAGCACCGCGGCTGTGTGTGCGTGACTGGCTGCATGTACGAGGGGAGTCACGCGATTAAGCACGGGAGATGTTGAGAGCAACAACTGCTACAACGCGAAGCCGCTGTAGCATCAAGCGCTGCGAAATGTGCGGCGCGCGCAAAGTAAGGTGCGTGTTCGTTTGCATGTCAGCATTAACATTTTGAATTTGTTTTCTGCTGCCGTATAGTGTAGGCTACACAAAGCTTAGTTAGCAAAGTGGAGAAAATACTAAGCCATGAGGCGCCGTTGGCGAAATACATGCGGCACAGTCACCCGATGCGGTGCAAGCTAAGGTAGCGGCTACATAATTTGCGACGACATCGCTTTAGACAGCTGACAGTGGGGTGGCGGCGCGCTTTTTAGCACAGTGCGAGTAAGAAGGCTCCGATGTAGTCGTGCATGTAGGGAGCTCCGCCTGGGCGACATACCATTTATTCCTGCCCCCTTAAAGACGAGCTTGTGCCTTGGTAGCATGAAGGCAGCGCGCTATGGCAGAATACCCCAAAGTAGGCGGCAGTGAGCGAATGCCCGCATCGCAAGAGAGAAACAAGAGAAGACAATAACAATAGTGATGCCCATACTCCTGATGGCTCAGTGCCTATGGCGCTTGGCTGCTCACCCAAAAGACGGTTGCTCGATCCCGGCCGTGGAGGCTGCATTTTGGTGGAAGCTAAATACCAGAGACCTGTGTACTGGCGATGTCAGCGCACGTTAAAGATCCCCACGTAGTCGAAATCATACGGAGACCTCCACTATGCCGTTCCGCATAGTCTTAGTCTGTTTGGGACGTGAATCTTATAAAACCATTCCATACTGCTGTTTAATAATTTCAGCACTTGGCGTTACACTCAAGCATAATAGTTTTCCCACAAGGGAAAAAATAGCCATGAGCAGATTTTTCATTCCGAACTTTGACAAGACCAACGAAAAGCAAGAAAGATTGCGTAAACGCTTCGCTCTGCCTAGTCCGAATAAGGGGAAAAACAAAAACATCACTATCGGTGCTTCGCCGGAACTCAATAAGCCCACTTGTCCGCAGTAAGAGAGAAGCACCACAAGCTACTTCGGTTGCTTGCGCTCCCTTGTTTGTGGCTTTCGCGGAAACGACTAGGGAAGCCAGGCACAGGCAACTAGCGTAGACCGTTCTCGCGCATGGAGGCACGTCTTCCGCCTTAGTCAGACCACTTGGTAGGCCGTTCTTTTCGCGCTCTAGTTTTCTGACACAATAGTGTTGTCGCTCATATGTATAGAAGTTGTCAAAGAAGTACATAAAATATTTATATTATCATAATTCTGCTGTTTCTAATATGAGTGCTTTGGAATAAATTAGTAACAGTTAAACATTTTGCAAAACTAGAGTGGGATGTGCAGTGTAGGAAGCTGCTGCAAGCTTTCTACCTCCTCCATAAGCACCTGGTGACTCGGTGGCACCTAAACGACGCTAATTTATGTTTTGTTTACTGATATGACGCTGTCCCAATGTGGAAAGGAAGTGTTTCGCTTCGCTATGTTTTACACGAATGTGAGGTTTCAGTCACGGCACATGTTCCTAACGCTACTATATTTTGAAATCGGGCTTAATATGAAAGAATGGCTGAAGTATGACTGAATATGAAGCAATATCACTGGAATGCAGTGATGTGCTATAGTTAAGAGGAAATATATGAGAGTTTAAGTAAGGAGCGGTCGGGTATTTGTATTAACAGTCTAGAAATAAGATATTAAAGCAGAAGAATCCAAACAACAAATAGATTTAAAGGGAAATAATTTAACACTGCAATGAGAAAGACTTCCGGTTTTCCAAATTTAGCGCCACACTTTAGCTCCGCCCACATCTGGTGTTTTAAAACTGGAGCCACTTTTGCTTCGGCCCCGCCCACTTTTTGGACATTTTTGGCTTTAATGAATTACCTAATGAACCCACCTTAACCATTTTGTCACTTGGACATCTCCTTTTGATGCTATATCCGAAGATACCATTCTTTTCCCGGTATTTCAACCGGTTCCTCCGTTATAGGACCAAGATTATCTAGTCCACGCCGAAACCGCCTACATAGCCATACAGTACTTACGCATTGCTAATTACGTAACTATATAGTATATATCAGGTCCTACTGCGAGAGTAGATTTATGTCAGCGAAGCCTAGAAGGGAGTTAAATGAGGAAAACGGAACGCTGCAGTGTCCCCGAAATATACACGAATTGTGGACAACTGTGTAGACCTCACTATGTCCGTACTTTAATATATTATCAGTAGACGATGTCTACCTTTCTTCAACAAAAAAAATGAAGCGAATGCTGCAAGTTGACTAAAAATTTGATAAATCTATTCAAACTATTCCAAATGCTACGTATAGGTTGTGTTACAGTGCATTACACTACAGATTTACTTTATTTCCTTGTCGGTAGCCGTCGCGGTGGCTGAGTGGTTATGGTGCTCGGCTGCTAACCTGAAATATGTTCGTCCGATCTCTTCCGCGGCTGTCGCATTTCGATGGAGGCGAAATGCTAGATGCGCGTGTACCATTCGATGCCAGTGCATGTTAAGGAACGCCAGGTGGTCGAAATTATCCGGAGCCCTGCACTACGGCGTCGTTCGTAGCCTGAGTCACTTTTGGACGTGAAAACCTATAATCCATAACTCGTGTCTTTGTTGGTGCAATGTCCCCTGTTTGTGGAGTGATTACTGAAATCACTAACAGCATGAGATAAGGAATATCAGCCTGCCCTTATATACGCTCGCCGCCATTTCTTCACCGACGACCTACCATCGATGTTATCCAATAACCCCCGTAAGTTCCGACAGACAATTAACCTTTCTAATCATCCCGATGTAGCTTTAACCAATACAGAATGGACCAGTGTTCCAGCAGCTGAATGTGCCCAGGCTGTCAATGAGGCATTCATTTCAGCTTTTACCAAAGAAGAAGCTTCTTTAACTCCTATTGTTATGAATCAGTCAAACGCCTCAATGCCCGAAATACTTATTAGTGAGACCGGTATCTCATCGTTACTAAGAAAACTTAAAGCATCATCCTCGTTGGATCACATTGGTTTTAACAACAAAATACTCACATACTCATCTGAAGGTATTTATCTCATCTTGTGCACTATATTTTCACAGTCTCTTGCATCTGGTTTAGATCCACAGGATTGGAAGTCAGCTAAGCTTGTGCCAATCTTTAAGTCTGGCGCGATCGTTTATCACCACTCTATTATCGACCCATTTCATTAACCAGCACGGTATGCAAACTCATGGAACACGTCATTCACTCACAGGTATCTAACTATTTAGAAAAACACATCATTTTTAAATACCAACATGCCTTCAGTAAAGGTTACTCATGCGAAATGCAACTTGCGGAATTCATACATGAACTTCATTCATCCGTTGATGCTGGTATTCAAGTCGACTCCACATTGCTCGATTTTTCTAAAGCTTTTTATATGGCATCTCAAAACAGGTTAATAACAAAATTAACACTGCTTAATACACACCCTCTTGTTATTGCATGAATTAAAGATATTATCTCTTCCAATTTTCAGTTTACCACTGTCAATAACTACAATTCATCTTTTAGCCGAGTAGATTCGGGCGTCCCGCAAGGAAGCGCGATTGGCCCCTCACTTTTCCTGATATTTATTAACGATTTCGCTAGCTTCATTTCTCTCAAATTGGACTTTTCGCTGGGCATTGAGTAATTTATCGAAAAATTTATTCTAACAATGATCGCCTTGTCCTTCAAGCGGACCTTGACTCCGTAACAGCATGGTGCTCTACCTGGCTCATGCAACTTAACCTTTCAGAAGCAAAATTTTTGTCTTTTACTAACCGACTGTCTGGTATTCAAACAGCGTATTCATTACATTATATTACAATCGACTTGCTAACAACTTAAAATTACCTCGGTCTTCACCTTCATTCTGACTTAACATAGAACCACCACATTAACCTCATTCTTGCATATGCCAATCGATCATTCGGTCTCTAAAAACATAACTTAAGTCATGCTCCTTCACATCTCTGTTTGCGTGCTTATACTAGACTTATTTGGCCTAAAATTAAATATGCCTCGGTCATTTGAGACCCTAATCAAGCATACTTAATAAACAACATCGAATCATTGCAAAACCGCGCAGTTCGTTTTATTTACTCTGATTATTCACGCAATACCAGCATCACAACCTTGAAGAAACGTGCTGATCTTCAGGAATTATATATCGCCGTAAAGTTTCACGCTTATCTCTTTTTCACAAGTTGTATAATCACTCAGCACTCCATAACAACTGTTTATGTTTGCCTTCTTCCATTTTGAGCGACGCGATCATGCCTTCAAAGTTAAGCGCTTTTCATGCCGTACATTTAACTACGCACATTCATTCAAACCACGTACTATAACTGACTGAAACGCTCTGCCATTACATGTTGCTACTGCCATTGACCCTGATAAATTTTATAAATTGGTGTTTGCCACTGCTGCTTCTTAACTTCCTTGCGGTCACTGTTGTCAATTCATTGGGCCTTCTTCCTTAGTATTGTTATGGATTCATGTTGTATCGTTTGAGTTCTTGTTTCCATGAAGTTGTATAGTTCGTATTAATTTTTCCACTGTATGCTTCTCTGTTCATACGTTGTTTATTTTGATTTTGTTTTCCCCTTATGCTCGAATGTTATAACTAATTATTATTTTCTTTCTAATGTCATATGCTATGGTTTTATTTGCCTTTTTGTGGTTTTGTATTGCGGGTTGTCTATTTTTGATGATTTGCGTGTAACAACCCCTACGTAATAACCTCAGCCGTGAGGGCTTTTAGAGGTGTTTTGAATGAATAAATAAATAAATGAATAAATAAATGTGACGTTGCTGTTTTGTAATCTCCACTGTTCATTAGAATGTAATGGCAAGGGTTTGATTGCAGCGAAGGTACTGTGAGAACCGGTGCATTTTGTAGACTGTCGGGGCCGCCGATAAGCACAACAGTGCCTAACCGGTGCGGAATGCCATTTCTTGCAGTAAAGTGATAAAGTAAACCATTCTTATTATGCCATTATTTAGCCTCCCAAGTAAGCCACGAAGATGAGGGCATTATCCGCTGTACAAAATAAACATGAACATGAGAGCTCCGGATCACCTATATTGCATCTTGACTTCAACAAGAGAAAAAAAAGTAAATTGCACCGGACGCCACATCAATGTCACAAAAAACATGTGAGCCTTCCTACTTCCTTCACAAACTTCACCTCACAGCCCTACACAACAAAGCACTACGGAAAGGCGTACTAACACTGCGTCACAAGCTAAGCCAACTTTCTGTTTAAATTCGTCCATACGATTATACTTTGTATCACCATTACCGTGCATGCCCAGCCATGATAGAAATATGAGCTTCAATGGTGCACAAACCAGGGCATACAGGTATTACAATGTGCTGGAGCGTATATACTGCTGCTTGTCGTATATTTCTGTTAACGTGAGGCAGAAACCAAGAGTGCCTGAGAAAGTTCTGTCCCTAGAAGAAAATAGCGATGTCGATACGTGGCAGTCCAAACAAAAAAATATGTTCAGGGATCTGACGACAGAACTTGAACATTTGCCTAAGGCGTAATTGACATCTTGAAAAGGT